>NW_024537824.1:0-29631 GCF_016628075.1 Suillus paluster | reverse complement strand
ACTCCAGCTTGATAAGTTGCAGCACCGTACTCGCTAAATTACTCGTCAAAATGGCTGGTTGCGTCTGCGCTTCGAGCTCCGACATGAAGTATTTCTCCGTGTACAACCTAAAGCATTTGCCCGGCCTCGTTCGCCCGGCCCGACTCGCACGCTGTTGTGCCGACGCCTTGGAGATAGGGCTCACAAGTAAACTCTCCACGCGGATGCGCGGGTTATACATTCTGCTTGGAAAAACCCCGGGTCGACGACGTACACGATCCCATCGATCGTCAGCGACGTCTCCGCAATGTTCGTGCTGACCAAACCTTGCGTCCTGGGGGACCATCCTGGCTGCCTGCTTTAGGCGGCGGGTCGAAGATGCGGTGTGCTGCTGTTGCAACGGTAGCCATGAGTGAAGCGGGATGCACACGAGCGGGCCTACGCTCTCGGGGTGGGTCGGAGTTGACGAGGTCGTCCGCCTCGAGCTTGATCTTGCGGCACGCATCCTTGATGTCCTCCTCACCCGTCAGGAATAACAGAATATCTCCCGGCTCTCGGTGCGATGGATCATGAGCACAGTACGAATGGCGGCCTCGACAAAGTCTGGCTCTGGTTCTCGGGTGTAGAACACCTCGACAGGGTAGGTACGACCGGGGACATTAAAGAGCGGGACGGGGCGTTGCCGGAGACAGCGAAGTACTTCTGGAACTTGAGCGCATCGAGAGTGGCGGACATGATAATCAGTTTAATATCTGGACGGCGGCGGGCAAGGGTTTTGAGGAAGCTCATGAGGATGTCGGTGGCAAGGGTACGTTCGTGGGCATCGTCGAGGATGATAGTGGAGTAGCGGGTGAGATCGGGGTCATTCATGGCTTCGCGGAGAAGCAATCCGTCGGTCATATATTTGAGGAAGGTGGTGCCAGGCTCGGTCATGTCTTCGAAACGTATCGAGTAACCGACTTCTTGGCCGAGTTGGACTAGGAGATGATACGAGCTCAGAATGCGATCGGAACTCGGAGGAAAAAAAACGAACCGTCCATCTCATCCGCGACGCGCTTAGCCACGGACGTGGTGGTAACTCTACGGGTCTGAGTGCATGCCACAATCTTGTTCCTAGTGTGCGGAAGATCGGAGTAGGCAACGAACTGAGGTATTCTAGCGACAAAAGGGTTTATAAGGGACTATTCAAAATGACAAGGGAGAATGTTTGCCGGGTGCCAACTTACTGCGTGGTCTTGCCTGAGCCGGTCTCGCCGACAATGACGATGATTTGGTGTTTTTTGAACTGTAAATGTTAGTCGAGGTGGATGGGGAAGGGTAAAAGGGCGTACTATCTTGTAGAACTCAACCATCTGTTCAAACACGGGGAGTTTTTTGCGGGCTTCGAGAATCTTTTTATATTGTACAGTGTGGGGCTTCTTTGTGAATGGATTTATATCATGTTCCTAAGCGAATTACCGAGTAGCAGCCTCGACGTAGCTTGCTATTCAGATGACATATCATACCAATGCCAGGCGAACTGACTTTTGCAGTCCACATTTCGGGCACAAAACCAAAGAGAGGCTCCCTTGAGGAGGGCACTGGCACCATCGAGAGTGCTTGAAGTAGCTGCTTAGCGGGACGTCGATGGGCGAGATATGGGTTCTTCTCGGGTTGGTGTCATTTTGCGGGCCGGGGGAGAAATTGTACAAGCGCAACCTCGACGTAGTGGTCCTTGTCAAATGACATCTCAGGGTGATTTTAATCACCCGAAATGAAATAGTTACCCACTAGGCCGCGTTCCACAGCAGTGTCCCGTAGTCAGTCAGACCTCGAAAGAAGGACTGTCCCTCTATGTTACTTCTTCTCTTTCGTACCACAGTATCTCGATCGATGCTATCAGGATAAGAGGGTTATTCTGCCTGTCAAACATATGTGGCACTACCGTACTTTGACAGACGGAGCGAGGGTCAGTGCAATGCAATGGAGGAAGCTATCTTCTCGAAGGTTTGCGAGAAGGTCGACTTGAATCAGATAAATGCTCTGTAAAGTAGGGCAGTTGTGACCACATCGAACAATCTTGATTACAGCAGACCTTTGGACATGGTATTCCTCATACGAAACACCTTCTTCCAAGAAGACCATTACCCTTTGGGCCATTGGCGTACGCCGGGCGTGCAGCAAATCGGATGCTGTCCATAGAGTTCGGTCAGAGATCATTCAGAGAATATGTTGCTCGCTCGACCCTGGGATTGGCTGCAGCAGTGCTGCTAGATCTAATGGTTTCTCTACTTCCTTGATCCTCCCCCAGAGGCAGTTGAAGTACTACTGTTCCGCTGTCAAAATGAATATGCAATGATTACGTCAGTATGTTACGTCCAGACGCGTCGCGTCGCGACAGACCAAATGTTACTTGGACCTACACGTTTCAGAGCCTCTCGTTCGAGATCAGCGGCCGTTATTTTATATGGGTCATCGCGTGCAGTATGTGCAGCGTGTAGCAGCCATAAACTGGTTGGAATTTGACGCTCAAATGAATTCCTGCGCGCGGCCGGCCACGATGGTCACCGTGGACTGGTGTACATACTATGCATACTTATGAATGGCTCGCCCGTGCTCTGGATCTCCCGCTGTCAGCTGCCTAATATTTATCAATTCTTGCTCGAAGCTTGAATTCCTTTTGGCCAACTTTATGTCCGTCACTGAATGCCTTTCCCGTTGCATATATAGTTAGTTTCGTAGAGCCCTTCCGGTACCACATTCCTTGACCGCACCCTCCCTCCGAGTTCAATAAACCAATATTCACTTTTCAACACTCTTTCGACATGAAGCGAGCAGCAGCATTTCTTACGCAGAAGATTAATCTGCTTCCTTCCGTACCCCAGGTCGACATCCCTGCGTTCTTTTCCAAATCGGTGGAAGACCTCGAACAAATAGTCAAACAAGGACCACCCTTTACTCTTACAGACCTGGTGCGCAGGCCTCCGCCCGCCGTGAAACTGTACTAAATCCAAGCTATTTATTACCAGCCAGCATACATTGATGCACTGAGGAACATCAAGTCGGGGATCAATGACAGGGAGTTTTTGGTAGGTGTATGCGTCTTTCATCGGGCGTAAAACTCACGCTGCCGTGTGTCTACATCAGCTAGAGAAACTTTTGATATTGATGTCGCGCCTTCCTGACGACTCAGCCTTCGCCAAACAACTTCAGATTTCCGTGATCGATATCCGTACGTGGAGTCTTCATTTCGGACAAGTTCAAATACAGTCCTGATCCGCCGCGCGTAGTTTATAAGGACCTTCCTCACCCCGCCTTGCACTTTCCTGAAGAATCTGTAATAGCTCCTCTATCTAGCTCCAGGGGCAAGCCATACATCTTCCGTAGTGCTGATGGCTCTGATTATTCGTTCTCTACGCCGAACCTTGGTCAAGCAGGCCAACCATATGCGCGGTCGGTGCCTTCTACGCACATTCCGTCGCGTTATCCGTTACCAGATCCAGGAGAAATCTTTGACACCCTTCTGCTTCGCCGTCAGAATGACTTCATCCCTCATCCTGGAGGCCTTTCCAGTTTATTCTTCGCATTTGCAAATCTTATTATTCACAGTATATTTGATACGAACTCCCTCGACTCGACGGTCAACAATGCTAGCAGCTACCTCGACCTGAGTATCGTTTATGGGCACAACGACGAGGAGGTCGATAGCATACGCAAGAAGGACGGAACCGGTCACATTTGGGAAGATGTATTTGCTGACAAGCGTCTCTTGTTCATGCCCCCCTCCGTGGGTGCCCTTGCAGTCCTATTCAGTCGCCATCACAATGTCTGTCTTTTGTTTTGTCGCTAAAGAGAGATGCTAACGCTTCAAGTAGTATATCGCCAGCAAGATCCTTAGCCTCAACGAGCGAGGGAAATTTGTATGTCCACCGCCCCTTCAAGAAGAGCAACGTACTGCTCAGTGCGATGAGCTCTTTCACCGTGCTCGACTGGTCAATACTGCATTCTTCATGCAGATCATCTTAACGGACTACGTCGGAGGCATTCTTGGTCTTATCAGGGATGGACTGACTTGGCGATTGAACCCACTTCAGGTACGAAATTGTTCGTAACGCCCGCTATCCGGTTTGACTTTTATCCAGGGGTTTCGCGAGGAAACGCATAGTGTTTCCCAACGAGGAGCCGGTAATGCCGTCTCGCTGGAGTTCAACATGCTCTATCGCTGGCATGCGGCGATATCACGTCAAGACGAAGCGTGGCTTGACCACACCTTCAGGGACCTTTTTTCTGACCGGGACCCCTCGACCGTGCGTGTATATGTTCTTACATGGATTTTTTCGAATGATGGAATTGCTGGCTTAGGTTACTGTCGAAGAGTTCAAAGCGGCCGTCCGCAGGGATACTCTTCAAGTACTCGAAGTTCGCTCTTGGACGTTTGGCGGGTATGAACTTTTCGCTTATTTGTCGTTTGTTGCTAGCTAACTGGCCGCAGTCTTACGCGAGGGCAAGATGGTCGATTCAGCGACGCCGATATCGCCCGTATTTTACAGGATGCAACAGCCGACAGTGCGGGTGCCTTTCGTGCGAGGGGCGTTCCGGGTGTAATGCGAATTGTCGAGATTTTGGGAATAGAGCAGGCACGAGCCTGGAGCACTTGTACAGTAAGTTCAATGCAGCTTGCAGAGACTCGCCATGAAACTAAGTATTGAAATCCAGTTGAATGAATTTCGTTGCTTCATGGGCCTGAAACGTGAGGTGGTTGTCGTTGCTTCAACTTACTGATCTATAGTTGCATTCCCAGCATACAAGAGCTTCGATGAATGGAATCCAGATCCAATGATTCATGTAAGTGATCCATTCACTATATATGCCTACCCGCATGTCGATCATCAATAGATCGCAGCCGAGCGCTTGTACGGGGACATCGAAAACTTGGAACTGCATGCAAGTCTCAATGTCAGCCTTGAACGATTGCATTTGCTGATTCACACTCAGGTGGGCTTGCAAGCTGAGGAAACAAAACCTCCCATTCCTGGTGCTGGCCTCTGCCCTGGATACACTATTTCACGTGCCATCCTCGCCGATGCCGTATGCCTGACCCGCGGAGACAGGTTTCTTACAGTGGACTTCACTCGTGAGTTAACGAATTCTCGGGTGTAATCACCGTCGGTTGATACTGAGGTTTTCATGGTAGCTTCCAATTTGACGTCATGGGGTTACCAGCATTGCATGGTGAACAAGGCGGACGGGTCCTATGGCGGCATGCTCACCAAGCTTCTCTTTCGCATACTCCCCGATCACTACCCCGAAGGCTCAGTTTACGCTCACTTTCCTTTCCTGACCCCAGGCTTTCTTTTCTCGAGCATGGCCGAGGCGCCATATAGAGCCGAAAACCTCAAGCTTTACGATTGGGGCAGGCCTTTGACTGTTCAACAAGCTGCATCTCCAGGTGTGGCTGCTGATATGAAAATTGTCAAAGACTTCGAGCGTCGACTTTCGAACTTATACATGCCTCCAAGTGTACGGAACGAGGAGGCAAGACCCTTTTATTCTCTCCTCTTATTTATTCTCATCGTTACTCATGATTCAGATCAGAGAGTCTATCTCTGCTAAAGTGGTTGAACACACCGTGTCTACTACACTTTTTGCCAACCTCACAAGTGTGCTGATTCGCAAGAGACGCGAATTTGATGAGCACGTCGACATAATCAAAGAAGTCCTGAACATCATTCCCGTTTATTGGGTGTGCGCCATCATGGTCTGCTCTCTGACATATAACACAGGATATTTGACGTTTAAAAACTTTTTTCCCGGTTAGATTGGATTACCATTGATGGCCAAGTCATCGTCGCAGGAGTATCCACCAGAATTTTGGTACAAAGCCATTTTCACCATTACGCAGTAAGTCTATCCTTCGCGATTAGCTTCCCCTCGCTAACGTGCGCATAGATATTTGTACTTGAATAACGATCCTGCTTCGGACTGGACTCTTCGCGAGAACGCCACGCGTTCTGCCCAGCTAATCAAGCAATACCTTGAGAGCCATTTAAGAAAACTCTCTGACGGCATTGTAATTATTCTGCTTTTCATTACATGCTCCGCCACTCAATTGGCGAACCAGATTTCAGTCAACGGTATACGCGATTTTTCGCGTTCAACCCACCTGACATCGCATGAAGGTGAAGCGTTCCTCTCCGAGGTTCTCAAAGTTGCACCGCAGGCTTCGATAGAGGATATAGCATCGTGTGTGTTTGAGGAAATCATCCCTTCTGCAGCCTTGTTCTCCACAGTAATCGCTTCTGTGGTGAAACACTACACGCACTCCGATCAACACCCAGACTATACCGAGTTTGTTTCCATATGTCTAGACACAGAGTCAGACCAGCACCAAGCCATCCTGCGATATATCTGTAAAGCACTCGGTAAGCTCTCTACGTTTGTCGCGAACTGGACGGTGTATGACAACCAAGTACTTAGATCTGGACATCGACGTTTGTCCTGAGCTTTATCACTCGAAATATGTACTAACCTTAGATTAAGATGGTTTTGAGTGACAGTGTGAGTTGTCTCGAAACACCAACATGGTCCTCCGCGAGACTGACCGTTCTTAAAGTCATCTGTCCTCCGCATCACTCTCGATGGCCAAGTAATTGCAATTCCGAAGCGAACTGGGTATGTCTACCGAATTATGTATTTGCCTAGCTCACATAGATATGAAAATCCAGCCTTTTGTCCTGGAATATCTTCTCGCAGGTGAGTCCGGTTGCTCAGTACTTATTTGACCTGAGACTTGGAAATTTTCTAGATCGCTCCTGGAATCATCTGCAGCATCTTCCGTGCGGGTCCTATTCATCGTCCTCCGATTACCACTCATAGTAACGGGACACGTGTTGGCGCCGGTAAGTTATGTGTTTGCTGTTGTTGTAGGCCGTTCCAACAAATAAATTGAAGCAGAGGGCACATCGACATTCACCGATATCTCCATCCCCACCTCAATGGTAGTTGAGGTGAGTGTCTACCGCCCTGTAATAGAATCAACCCCTAAAGTCAACGTCAGTATGCCGGTCATTATTCAGACGGAACTCCAGACACTTAGCACTTGTCACTGTATCATTACGAGACTCAGACACCCGCACTTGATGTATTATCGCCACTCGCACTGTTTACTAGAAAAATCGATTTGTAGTATCATCCAAACGTGTCTGACTCCTGGACCTAAGCCATGCCGTCGCCTCCGACAAAAGCAAACTCCGACTCGAGGACCATGGTACAAAAAGCTTGACGCCCGAATGAGGATGTAGAGTCGCATCATGCCTCTTGTACTCATACATACGTGAAAATTTACTATCAAGCTCCTCAATAACTACTCACGCTTATCGCGTGAATTCATGAATGTACTTTTTAAATAATGATAAGGCAAGAACAATTTGCTTACAATGGATGTGCCACGAACCCATTACTTAACCTTCAAGTAAAACGATACATTACAAGCTCCATCATGTATGAAAGCAAACAACAGGTGAGATATCTGGCGTATCATTGATGTCCATAAATCATGACCCCAACATGACGAGTAGGTCAAAATGAGAAAAGAAGTACTGTTGCACGTTCACAATATATGGGCGACATTGTTGAGAATCGGTAAACAGACAACTGCAGCCAAGGCCGCAAGCTGTTTCCCATTTGTGGATACGAAACCACGAGGAGCAGCCCCAATTGACACTAAGTGTGTCACGTGAATTAATTCCCACATCAGAGGCAAGAGGCAAGAGGCTACTTACCAGGTACACTCGAGCCGGTAGCAGAAGACCCTCCGGATGACACAGTTGAAGAAGCTCCGGAATGAGTGCTCGAAGATGTAGTCGTTGTAGGGCTGTTGGATGAGATTGCACTGCTGCTGGTAGAAGTGGTTCCGTGCACCACAGTAGACGTAGACTTGGAAGTAGCAGTAGTAGTGACGCTACTTCCACCGCTTCCGCCTCCAGAACCTCCACCACTGGAGCCCTCAGTGGAACATTCATTACTATTTGCTATGCACGTGGATCCATTTGGGCAACCTGAAAAGATGTCAGCGTGGGTCATTCAATTACTTGAGAAGAGAACACACATCCCCCGGTAGAGTCATTGCAGCATACACTATCAGGGTCGCAGCAAGAACTTCCATTACATGTCTGCGCGTCATTGGGACAACATCTGAAACGGCGATCAGAAATGAAAAGCAAACTGATTGGGAACTTCTCTCACCCGGAATCGAAGCACTAATTATAATGTTCGTCAGTCAGTAGCGACGATTGATTCTAAGATGGCCCAAAGGCACTTACGAAGCTATCGCTCGGACAACTATACAAATCGTTGCACTAAATGCTCAAAATGTCAATCACAGCAGGAAAGGTTGATCAATCAACCTTACACAGTTGTTGCCAACTGGGGCACACGTGTCTGGGTAGTCGGTACATTGCTCTGGGGTGGGATCAGTATTTCGTAGTACTCGACGCGTAAATTCCTTACGGTATCCGCTAGCACACCCGTCGCTGCCTGCTCGAGCAGTGAATTTTCCTCGCCGAACCAAGAGAGCCGATAGTACAGACTTGGTCACTATTGACGATGTCTTGAAGTGGCGTGAAACTCGCAAAACTGTCGAGGCAGGATCCGCAACAGCGAGCTGAAGGCATAAGAGAAGAGATAACGTAATATACAGCAGACGCAGCATTGTGATGGTTGGCAATCACGGCCAATGTATTCGCGCTTTATATTGAAAACCCAGGGGTTGATTTTTTTTTATCGAAGGCGGTGAGTCTGTATAGTATGTCTCTTGGCAAGGCACCAGGGTTTGATCCATGCGGTGATGGGTTGCTACTGGCAGCCTTTCCTTCCATAATGATAATACGTTATGGTTGAACGCAGATGGGCGGCCGAACCTGAATTTCATCGCATGTCATGCTGGTGCACGACCGAGTATAATGCAACCTTAGGCCGCTCGAGCAGTCATGAGTGTTGTGATACGGCTTAAATAATTGCCCAAAAGGCTCACCAGAATGACAATGCCAGACATACAAGACTTCGACAGGCTTCAACGAGGTATAAGACGTGCCTGACGATTAGCATATGTCAATCCGAGATGCAGGAATTGATGCGGCTGGAGCGATAAGCTTGGCGATCATACCTAAGTATTAATATGTACCTGGCGTCCAGGAGCTTCCGAACAAGCCAGAATTCTTGATTTTGAATACAGTGTATGCCCCTGCGCATCCGACATCGCCTCTTCGATCTCGCTGGCGGAAAGACTAAAACTGAATGACCCAATGCGAGGCGATCTAGAATGCGCGTAGCTGATTGGTAGAAACTCTTAAGTACTTAGAGTCATAGCACAAGTTATGTCCCGAGAATAATTTACCTTGACAAGCTAACGCCTGAACGTAATGATATCGCCAAGGCGTGTCAAGTCAAGAGACTTGGGGTGTCGTACTACGTGGTGTCGTTACTTGTCTTGAGGCTGAGCTGAGCGCTAGCCGGCGACGCAACCCACTGGCTGCGTTCGAGCAGAACCTGGGCACAACCATAGCCTTGAAGCCCGTAGATAAATGGAGGTCCATTTGAGGTCCATGTAACAGATACTGAGTAGTGACTCTGACTCTGCGAAGGCTATACTTCAAATTCTTCATTCTTTAAGTTGGTCATCAGTGCACCAGTGCAGAAATCGGAAGGATGTCACCTGGTGCTTTGCTTGCGCACTGTAGTACATATCGTGAAAACGAATGTGTGGTATTGGCAATGGCCTTATTCAAGCCTTATTCCGCGGAAGCAAACCGATATAGTTCTGTCGGCAGATACATTGCTTTCTTATATAATACTATTCTCATCTCTTCACTCACTTGCCGTTCACTGATGCGTTACTCCACAGTTCATAATCACTGTCTTTTATCCTTGTCACGCTACTCGTCCAGTTTTCTGTTTCTCTCTTACCCGATCATCATGGCTTCTACTTCCTCATCTCTGTTGGCATTTAAACGTTATCGCCCATGTTTTGGAAGATGAACGGCTTTCTTCCTGTGCCCCTTGACACGGAAGATATTACTACTGATCTCTGTGTCCGTTTTCACTTTTGGTAGTAGGTTTGCCACCACCTGAACAGTGAAGACGGTATCTACTTCATCAATCTACAACCGGTCACGAGTCGACGACGCAACTTTAGAGCTCTCAGTATATTGTGTCTATGTTGCTCTGTGTTTGCGTAACTCTTACACTCTGTTTTTTTTCGTTAGGACATGCAACCCATAAAGCGCGGAAGTGCACTACCTTCTGCACTTATTGTTGGTAAGGTTTCAAAAGGCACTTCTGAGCTGGTGGAAGGTCGTTCGTCCGACATCGACGTCATGCAGTATGCCATCATGCCACAACTTCCAAGAATGTGTTGCTATTATCCGCCATCTCATCCTCGCCTTCAAAACACTCCTGTCAGTACAGAAAAACAGTGTGCACGACATCACTCCCGGTCCTTCGAATAGTGGTGTAGATACCTGTCATGAAAAGGATCTTGTGCAACAACTTTCAACGGATCTCAAGAACTCACTCTTCACAGGTCCTCGATCTTCGCACTGATGCATTCGCCAATTGTCCACAGCACTTTCAAGAGTTCGAGGTATGTAGTTCTATTTCACGCAGCAAACAAAGAAAGGATGAATACTACACAACGTAGTCGTATCTTATTGTAATACATACATCATATCCATATGCAACGCACCGTCCGAAGCCAAGCGGATTGCTTGTACGTAGTATGTACAGACGCACACTACGTAGACTCTAGATTGTTCTCCCATTCCACTCTAATACCTTAATTTCACCGTGCCTTTCAGCGTTATCGGCACCGGACGACCTTGGATGGACGGGCAACTTCTTCCCGCCCAGGCATGATGTCACCTCCCCCATCATGTGGCGAGGCTCATGGGTAAATTTATGAACAATTCGCTTGCAATGGATGCGCAAATATTGCGCCACGGATCGATCTACTTTCATCTCCCGTCATCCATGAACCACAGACGCATAACAACGTGAAGTAAGTACAGTCATGGGCGAAAGCGAAAATCAGGTGAGATATCTGGCGATCTCTGTCCATAAATTATGACTCCAACATGACAGGTATGTCCAAATGAGAAGAGAAGTACTTTGACACGTTCACTATATTTGAGCGAAATTGTGGATAATCGGCAAGCCAACAACTGCAACCAAGGCCGCAAGCCGTTTCCCAGGTATGAGTCCAAAACCACGAGAAGCAGCATTAACTGACACCCACGCTAAGTATCGTGTGTGAGTTCGTTCACATATCAGAGGCAAGAGACTGCTTACTAGTAGTAGATATACCCACGGGAGTGGTAGAAGACCCTCCAGACGAAGATGTCGTAGGGTCGTTGAATATAATTATACCACTGCCGGTAGAAGAGGTTCCGGGCAGCACAGTTGAAGTTGAAATGGGAGTGGGAGTAGGAGTAGGAGTAGGAGCAGGAGTCGAAGTAGAAGTGGAAGTAGAAGTAGGAGTAGGAGTAGCCGTTGTAACACCGCCTCCACCGCTTCCCGCAGATGTCGTAGGGCCGTTGGGTGTAGTTATACCACTGCCGGTAGAAGAGGTTCCGGGCGGCACAGTTGAAGTAGAACTGGGAGTAGAAGTAGGAGTAGGAGTAGGAGTAGGAGTAGAAGTAGAAGTAGGAGTCGGAGTGGGAGTAGGAGTAGGAGTAGAAGTAGAAGTAGGAGTAGGAGTAGGAGTAGCCGTTGTAACACCGCCTCCACCGCTTCCGCCACCACCACCGGAGCCTACACTGGAACATTCATAAAGATTCGCTATGCACGTAGATCCAGTCGGGCAGCCTGAAAACATGTCAACATAGCTCATTTAATCGATAGAGAATAGAACACACATCCCCCGAGATAGTCATTGCAGCAGAAGGTGCCGAATGCACAGCAGGTGTCGTTGCATTGCTCTAGGGCGGGGTCAACATTTCGCCGTACTTGGTACGTAAATTCCCTTACGGTCTCCGGTAGGACAGACGTTTGCTCGAGCAATGAACTTCCCTCGCCGCGCCAAGAGAGCTGATAGTAGAGACTTAGTCACTAGTGATGACTTGGAGTGACTAGAAACTCGCGGTCGCTGTTAAAGCATATCAGAAACTGTACCGATTTGGATCCGGAAGTCCGAAATGCTATCGAAACTCTGAAGAAGGCCCCTGTGCAGTTGAGAAGAGGATTGGAAGAGTGGAATACAGAAGATGGACTCATTTTATTCTGAGGATTGGTTTATGTGCCCAAAAATAAGGAAATATACGTCGCTCAGTGCTAGAGATCTTCCATGACTCGCCTGCAGCAGGACATATGGGACATGCCAAGACTCTTGAACTTGTCTCGCGGAACTATTGGTGGCCTCAGATGCAGAAGTGGGTCAATGACTACGTAGATGGATGTGATCGATGCAAGCAAATGATCGTGCTACTGTCAAAACCCCACGGACCTTTAAAGCCAAACGAGGTTCCAGAAGGGCCATGGCAAACCATTAGCTGTGACCTCATCACCGATCTACCCATCTCACAGGGCAAGGACAGTATCTTGGTAGTCGTTGATTGTTTCACAAAGCAAGCACATCTTGCTCCAACCACCAAGGATGTTGATTCTAAGGGAGTCGCGGACTTATTTCTCAATCACGTATGGAAGTTACACGGAACACCGAAGAAGGTGATCTCGGATAGGGGAACACAGTTTGTGTCCAAGTTCATGCAGGAAGTCTTGAAACGACTAGGAACCAAGTGGTCCACGTCAACAGCATATCACCCACAGACTGACGGACAGACGGAATGAGTCAATCAAGAAGTCGAACAGTACCTCCGACTCTTCACATCCTACCGTCAGAATGATTGGGTTTCTTGGCTTCCAATTGCTGAATTCACGCATAACAACTCAGTAACCGTCACTGGACATTCCCCATTCAAATGTGTCTATGGATATAATCCTGAGTTTACGATTTCCCCTAATTCTTCCAATACGATCCCCCATGCCGACCAGAGAGTAGCTGAGATGAAGGAGGCACAAGAAGAGACGAAAGCAATGCTGGAAATAGCGAACGATCAAATGAAGCGCTTTTATGATCATAAAGTAAAAGACGCACCAGAATTCAAACCAGGCGACAAGGTATGGTTAGACGCGACAAACATCAAACAACACCGTCTGAGCCAAAAATTGTCCGACCGCCGTCTGGGACCATTCGAAATCGAAGAGAAGACTGGCGAGCTAAATTACAAGTTGAAGCTCCCGGTTAAATATCGTGTCCACCCAGTTTTCCATGTATCGTTACTCACCCCACATCAAACCTCTCAACTCGTTGATCGCCCACCTCTAACGCGTCCGCCGCTGGATATTGTTGATCAAGTCCCAGAATATGAAGCAGAGCAAATATTGCAAAGCCGCCTATACAGGCGCAAGTTGCAGTATTTAGTAAAATGGAAAGGATATGCAGTAGAAGAAGCAACATGGCAGTCAGAGGAAGATGTGAAGAACGCGCTGCTCATTGTAGCCGACTTTTATGCAGAAAACCCAAATGCGGTTAAATCGGCGCACATCTCCGCTTCAATTCTGACGACCCCTGACTTCCTCGAATGGAGACAGAAAAATATATGACCATCTTACATTCGTGAGGACGCTCATCCTAGAAAGGGGGTAATGTCACGAATTCCTAATACGAACCATTTTTCATTTCTCGGTTTTCCTTCAGCTACTTCCAGTACCCGAACCGGTCACGTGACTTCTCGCCCTGTCACACCTTCACCTCTTCACATATCACCCGTGGTTTCTCCAATTGGCTCCCCTACTCCACGGGCTAGAACAATCTCGCTTCCAAAAGAAGGACCGGTCGGATCCTGGGTTTCTATTTAGTAACCGTCTTACTCAGTCGCTTATATATCATGATGTCATACTTACTCATCCGCAGTATCATACGACTCTTTTCTCATTGGCTGATTTCTTTCAGACTCCTATTCAATGTTATGTATAAGAGTAGGGTAGTTAGCGTAAGAGCTCCTTAGACTTAACCTCTTCGTTTCTACTGTTGTAGTGACCTAGACACCAATGCTCAATCTATCCTGTTGCTCGTTATCATCTCTGACCGAGTCCTAGTGGTTGTGCACTCACCTTCAACATTATTGTTGGACGTCGGTCATAACACAAATTAAAAACTACTTGGCCAATATCCACCCTAACAGGAAGGACACCCTAGAGGGGTTGATCAGGGAGGCGCTCCTAATCAGGCAGAACCTCGAAGAGCTTGACGATGAGAGGAAGATGAACTTCGCCCCACAATGACCTTGGCAAGGCTCTGCTGCACCACCCGCACCAGCTGGAGCACCCAAGACCATGTCACAGGGAGGAAACACCATGGATGTAGATGCAACCAGGACAGGAGGTAGACCCCGACCTCAAGGACAACCGGGAGGTGTTTTCAAGTGCTACCGCTGTGGAGAAGAAGGGCATATGGCTCGTAACTGCACGGGCAAGCCTCTTGACCCAAAGGGCAAAGGACCAGCTGTCCACGCCATCAAAACTGAAGAAGTTCCAGCTGTGAAACCGCTCACACTGGAAGATATTAACCGCATCATCAACAAGAGGATCTGCCTCTCCAGCATGTACAACCCAGCGAAGAAAGAGGAACAGAAGGGTTTTTAGGGAGATCGAAGTTGACTGCGAACTTAGATCAGAATAATCATTTTTCCATTCTCAGTGACTCGGCAATCATGTTTGCAGAAGTATCAGAAGTTTGTTCTGGGAATAAACAAGATCATTTTTACTTGCCAGTTACGTTGGAAGGGAAACACAAGAAAGCAGCCGTCAATGCTCTAATAGACTGTGGAGCAACAAACCTCTTCATCAGTGAAAAGTTTGTCAAGAGGAATCAAGTCCAAACCAAGCAGTTGCTACAGGCAATGTCTATCTGTAATATTGATGAAACAGACAATTCCACCAGACCAATTACGAGTTACGCAGATTTGAAGCTCACGATAGGGGATCATGAGGAAGAAGTAGCCTTTCTGATCACAGATCTAGGAACCGATGATGTCATCATTGGAATAGATTGGCTACGATTCCACAACCCCAGTATCGATTGGAATGCAGGGAAGGTGGCATTAGACCGTTGCCCGGTTAAATGTCAAGAAGCCAAGGTCAAGGTCAAAAAGACCAAGGCAAAGAAGCAAACAGCCATGAACTGTTCGATCCTTTCGGTGTTGCCCAATTTGATACCGGCAGAAGATGACGAAGATGAGGATATGGAGGAAGCCTCTATCCATCATCAGGTTCAGTTGAACAGCCTCAGCTCTAAAATGCAAGGACATGTGGGTACTATACCTGCCAGGCTTGAGGATGAAGAACAATCGGACCTTGCTACTACTGTTGGTCAGAAGGTACAGATCGAGGAAGTCGAGGATGAAGATTCACCACAGAATGTGTGGATCAGGTACAAAAGCTCAGTCGCGTCAGAGTTAGCACAGCAAGAGGAGAAGAAGAAGGAAAAGAAGCCTGTAGAAGAAATGGTACCAGACTGGCTCCATGACTACCTTAAGGTCTTCTCCGAAGAAGAGTCTACTCAATTCCCCAAGTCCAAGAAGTGGGATCATAAAGTGGATCTCAAGGACCCTAACGATCTTCCTCCCAATGCGAAAGCATATCCCTTGTCCCCCACCGAAAATGACGCATGTGAGAAGTGGCTCAAGCAAGAGTATGATTTGGGACGACTGAGATATTCCGAATCTCCAGTAGCAGCTCCTTTCTTCTTTGTTGCTAAGAAGGACGGAAAGCTCAGACCTGTCATGGACTATCGGAGGTTGAATGAGAAAACCATCCGAAATGCATATCCTCTCCCTCACTCTCAGGACCTTATCGATCATCTCTCTGGTGCAAAGCTTTTTTCGAAAATGGACGTTCGATGGGGCTATAATAATATTAGAATGAAGGAAGGAGACCAGTGGAAGGCCACCTTCAAGACTCCTTTTGGACACCATGAACCAGTTGTAATGTACTTCAGCATGACGAACTCCCCAGCTACCTTCCAAACTATGATGGACCAAATCTTCCAAGATCTGAAGGAAGGCAAGGTCATTGTAGTCTACATTGACGACATCTTGGTCTTCACCAATGATGATGTAGAGAAACATCGGAAGGTGGTGCGCGAGGTACTACAGAGACTGCAGGACAATGACCTCTACCTCAAACCAGAGAAGTGTTCTTTTGAGAAGAAGGAAGTGGAGTTTCTCGGTTTGATCGTCAAGGATGGACATGTCTCTATGGATCCAGTCAAGGTTAAAGGAGTTCAGGAATGGCCCACTCCTACCTGTGTCAAGGACATTCAGCGATTCATGGGATTTGCGAACTTTTATTGTCGATTCATTCTCGGTTTCTTGAACATTGCCAGACCCATGAATGAGCTCATTAGAAAGAATGTACCATGGGAATGGATGGACAAGCAAGAAAAGGCTTTCAGAACCCTCAAAGACAATTTCTCTTCCGCACCAGTGCTAGTTATGCCAGATGCAAATAAAAAATAGAAGATAGAGAGCGATGCATCAGACTACGCTACTGGTGGCATACTTTCTCAGTTGGAAGAAGACGGACTATGGCACCCAGTGGCTTTTTTCAGCAAATCAATGCAGGATGCAGAGCGTAATTACGACATTCACAACAAAGAACTTTTAGCTATCATCCGTGCATTGGAGGAGTGGAGGCATTATGTGCAGGGCACACCTCATCCGGTAGAGATCTGGACGGACCATAAAAACCTCGAGTACTTCATGACAAGCCAAAAGTTAACTCGTAGACAGGCAAGATGGTCCTTGTTCCTTGCAAAGTACAACTTCACTCTGCAACACAAACCAGGAAAGGTTAATGACACTGCCAACGCTCTGTCCAGGAGGCCAGACCACAGAGGGGGGGTAGAAAATGACAATTCCAATCGCGTGCTTTTAAAACCCGAGTTTTTCCATATTAAAGCCGCAAAAAGAGGTCAGATTCTGATAGAAGGAGAGCATTCGCTGTTAAAGCGTATCAGAAACTGCACTGATTTGGATCCGGAAGTCCGAAATGCTATCGAAAATCTGAAGAAGGCCCCTGTGCAGTTAAGAAGAGGATTGGAAGAGTGGAATACGGAGGATGGACTCATTCTGTTCAGAGGATTGGTCTACATGCCCAATAACAAGGAAATACATCGCTCAGTGCTAGAGATCTTCCATGACTCGCCTGCAGCAGGACACATGGGATGTGCCAAGACTCTTGAACTTGTCTTGCGGAACTATTGGTGGCCTCAGATGCAGAAGTGGGTCAATGACTACGTAGATGGATGTGATCGATGCAAGCAAACGAAGGTGCTACCGTCAAAACCCCACAGACCTTTGAAGCCAAACGAGATTCCAGAAGGGCCATGGCAAACCATTAGCTGTGACCTCATCACCAATCTACCCATCTCCCAGGGCAAAGACAGTATTTTGGTAGTCATTGATCGTTTCACAAAGCAAGCGCATCTTGCTCCGACCACCAAAGATGTTAATTCCAAGGGAATCACGGACTTATTTCTCAATCATGTATGGAAGTTGCATGGAACACCGAAGAAGGTGATCTCGGATAGGGGAACACAGTTTGTGTCCAAATTCATGCAGGAAGTCTCAAAAAGACTAGGAACCAAGTGGTCCATGTTGACAGCATATCACCCACAAACTGATGGACAGACAGAACGGGTCAATCAAGAAGTCGAACAGTACCTATGACTCTTCACATCCTATCGTCAGTCTGATTGGGTTTCTTGGCTTCCAATTGCTGAGTTCATGCATAACAATTCCATAATGGTCACTGGACATTCCCCATTCAAATGTGTCTACGGTTATAACCCCGAATTCACATTTTCCCCTAACTCTTCCAACATGATTCCCCAAGCCGATCAGAGATTAGCTGAGATGAAGGATGCGCAAGAAGAGACGAAGGTGATGCTAGAAATAGCGAACAATCGAATGAAGCGCTTTTATGATCATAAGGTAAAAGACACACCAGAGTTCAAACCAGGTGACAAGGTATGGTTAGACGCGACAAATATCAAACATCGTCGTCTGAGCCAGAAGTTGTCCGACCGCCGTCTTGGACCATTCGAAATTGAAGAGAAGACTGGCGAGCTAACCTACAAGTTAAAGCTCCCTAGTAAATATCGCATTCATCCGGTCTTCCATGTATCATTGCTTACCCTGCATCAAACCTCTCAACTTGTCGACCGCCCGCCGCAAACGCGTCCACCTCCAGAGATTGTTGACCAAGTCCCAGAATATGAAGCAGAGCAAATATTGCAAAGCCACCTATACAGACGCAAGTTGCAGTATTTAGTAAAATGGAAAGGACATGCAGTAGAAGAAGCAACATGGCAGTCAGAGGAAGATGTGAAGAATGCGCCACTCATAGTAGTCAACTTTTATGTGGAAAACCCCAATGTGGTTAAATCAGCGCGGATCTCCGCTTCAATTTTGACAACCCCTGATTTCCTCAAATGGAGACAGAAAAATATACGACCATCTTACATTCGCGAGGATGCTCATCTTAGAAAGGGGGTAATGTCACAAATTCCAAATACGAACCATTTTTCATTTCTCGGTTTTCTTTCGGCTACTTCCAGTACCCGAACCGGTCATGTGACTCCCAACCCTGTCACACCTTCACCTCTTCACATATCACCCGTGGTTTCTCCGATTGGCTCCCCTACTCCACAGGCTAGAACAATCTCGCTTCCTAAAGAAGAACCGGTCGGAACTTGGGTTTCTGTTTAGTTGCCATCTTACTCATTCGCTTATATATCATGAGTCATACTTAGTCATCCGCAGTATTGTACGACTCTTTTCTCATTGGCTGATTTCTTTCAGACTCCTATTCAATGTTATGTATATAAGTAGGTTAGTTAGCGTAAGTACTCCTTAGACTTAACCTCTTCATTCTCTACTATTGTAGTAGGCCTAGACGTTCACGCTCAATACTATCCGTTCTCATCATCATCCTTGACCGAGTCCTAGTGGTTGTTGTCAGACTTTGCCATTCGTTGAACTCTGGTCATAACAGCACCACATCACACATCATGAAGATTAAATCCGCATTAATGAATAATGTTCCACTTAAATCCCATAAAGTTACAGGAATAAGTAACCATTCTATTAAAGCTGAGGGATGAGGGACAGTTGAACTTGTGAGTAGTGTAGGTAAACATCAGATTAGGTGCAAATTAAAAAATGTCCTGTATGTACCAACTGCAATGAATAACCTTGCATCTATGACCCGCCTAGACAGAGAGGGAGGACATGCAATTATGGGAAATGGCGGAGTAATTCTTAAAGCGCCCAGAGGACGTATCATTGCCAAAGGGAAGCTTCATAATGGGTTATATTTATTAAATCATACTCGGGCGAAATTACAAAAGACAACTAAAATATATACTGCCCAAGAAGTCAAACCCATAGATTGGCTTACCTGGCACAAGAGATTTGGCCATGTAGCCTTTAGCGGCCTAAAGCACCTATACAGAGAAGGATTAGTAGAAGGTATGAAGGTGTTAGATGAAAATTCACCTATGCTGCAGTGCAAAGCCTGTATACAGGCAAAACATGCGAGAGATTCATTTCCGCATGCGATGGATCATCGTTCCGGATCACTTGGGGAACTCACCCACAGTAATGTATGGGGACCAGCAAGGGTACAGTCAATTGGTGAATCTAAATATTATATCTCATTCACAGACAACTGCTCCCAAAGGTGCAGTGTCGAGTTCATGAAATGAAAGAATGAGGCATCCACCAAAGTAAAACAATATGTGACATACCTAAAGAAACGTTGGACAGATCAACCGAAAAAGTTCCAAGTTGACAATGGAACAGAATATATTAATAATGACTTAAAAACCTGGTGTAAAAATGAGGGGATTGAGCTCCAGACTACTGCACCATCCTCACCTGAGCAAAATGGTGTGTCTGAGAGACTCAACCACACATTAGCAGAGCTTGCTTGAGCAATGCTAATTGAAAAAGACTTACCAGAGTCTTTATGGGCAGAAGTGGTATCACATGGCATATATATTCAAAATCATGCGCCTACATGAGCGCTACAAGGTGCAATGCCAGAGGAACTATGGAATGGTAAGAAACCCAATATAACTCACCTACAAGAATTTGGTGCACTGGTATATGTGCTCCAAGAGGGCACAAATTAATCTAAAATGAGTCCAAAGTCAGTAAAGCAAATCTTTGTGGGATTTGCAGACAGACCTAAAGCGATAAAATATTATAATACATGGACACACCAAATCAGAGTGTCAAGGAACTTCAAGTTCCTGACAAACCTCCTGACGACGGATGCACCAGATGCACAGCATGAGGGGGAGACAGAAAGAATGGACACACTGCCATCAGCAAGTGCAACATCTTCTGTAAATAAAAACCATTCAAATGAAAATCAGCATAATCATCTGATGAGAGAAGACAAGAACTCACCCTTAAAAAGGAAACATCTTCCTGAAGATGAAGAAGATCTACCCAGAAAATTGAAAAGACAAACAGTAAGACATGATTATTGTCAGTTGAATGACCCAGAACCAGAATGGGCTTACCTCGAATGTGAGCATCACGAAATCAAAGATGAACTCACTGAGGCAGATATAGTCCTAACCGCATTTGCCAATAATGGCAGCTTTGAACCACAGAGGATACACAGGGATGAGAAACAGACATGGATGGTCTGGTGCTCAACACGTCCTATGCCCAATGCAAGAGAACTTGTTGGAAGAATTACTGACAAAGCATATGCTCTTCAGCTCCATTAGCAACAACATTCTGGAGGATCACTCACGAAGTCCCAAAGAGTACTGAATGCAGGAATACCGGCTTCCTTGCAACCTTGCTGGATCTCTGAGTTACCAATGTAGTTGGAAGTGATGAAGACAACCTCTGCCTGCCAGGAGTCATATACCTCCTTCAAGATCTTCATGGTGGGCAGATGGCCACCATGTGTCTTGGAGTCCCAGAGGAGTAGATGCTCTGGACCAACGTGCCTGTGAATGAGGCCACTAATGGTTGGGCCGAATGTCTTCTCTTGATCGGAGCCTAGCTGACATGTCAGTTATATGATGGGATTCCTGTGTTTCAAATTGTCTTACGGATCCAAATTAAGTACCTGTTAATGTGATCAGCTAGATGAGCCGAAATCACTGAAAGAAGTGCAAGCATCAGATGATTGGCCAAATTGGGAACAAGCAGTGCAGCAGAACTTACCCAATTGGACCAAATGGGCACCTGGGAACTGGTAGATCCCCCAAAAGATTGCACCCTCATTGGGAACAAGTGGGTACTTGTAAAGAAAACAAATAAAGAGGGGGAGGTGGTCAAATACAAAGCACGGTTAGTGTTAAGGTCGTGCTCAAAGGGGAGGTTACTCAAAGGGCTTCGGCTTCAGCTCGTGCACTGCACCCCTTACACGAGTACATGCCCTTTAATTTCCGGTGGGCAGAGGGGAAGTCTGACAGAAGTCCAGGGAGTTCCGGAGGACAAACGTTGGTGGAGTTCAGCAGAACTCCAGAAGACTATGTGGGGACGGAGTAAGGCTACTATGGAAATCCAGAGTAGAAACAGAACAGAGGTTAGACTACCCTAAGGTAGAGCCAGAGGATTAGTCCTAAGGTTTAACCCCTAAGACTTGGAGGTGGACAAGAGGTGAGACTCAAGTCCAGAGATTGCAGGAATGAGCAGAACTAAGATGATATTCGAACTAAGGAGTTCCGGAGTAGTACAGGGGTTTATATACTGTAGGTATCATGTAAGTAATCAGTCAGCACAGTAAAAGCTATGTCTGAAGCATGTGGAAAGTCTATTACTAAGTGTAATGGATCAAAGCAGTGAAGTCGGAAATGAAGCAAGAATGGACGGATCAGTAAGCATAGCGGAATAGGACATAACCGGTAACCAGAGCAATAGCTAATCTAAAAGGAGTTAGGGGTGAGTGCGGAGGTGAAGGCGGAGCGCTGGGCAGAATAGCAGGATGGAGGACCGGACTTTAATGAAGTAGATCTGGAATTCCGGATCCAGAGGTACGGGATATGACAGTTAGTAACCAAAGGGTACTCACAGATACCAGGGATGGACTATACAGACACCTTTTCACCGGTGGTGCACCTAGAAACAATAAGATCAATGATGTCCATGGCAGCATCCCTCAACTGGGAAGTGCAGTAGATGGATGTCAAAGGGGTGTACCTTAATGGCGTGCTAAAAGAGGAAGTCTATATGGAACAGCCCAAATGCTATAATGATGGAGCCGGCCAAGTATGCAGACTGCAAAAAACCCTCTATGGGCTAAAACAGTCAGGCCAAGAATGGAACCTAGAGCTGAACAGCCGCCTGACAAGCATTGGATTCAGACGACTGAGATCTGATCCGTGCACATACATCAGAGAGACCGTGGATGGAATAGAAATAATTACCATATGGGTCGATGACCTATTATTATTTGTGGATCACTCAAGTCTGATGGATCAATTAAAGGTGCAACTTAAAAATATCCTAGATGTTACTGACCTAGGAGAACTGAGAAAAATTGTTGGGATCGAAATTACTCGAGATAGGCCTAACAGGTCAATCTGACTCACGCAGACCAAATATATTGAGTCTATCCAAGCAAAACAAGGTCTCCAGTCATGTAATTCAGTAGGTATGCCGCTAGATCCAAAGATCATACTTGAGAAAGAAGTGACTGACCAGGAAGGCAACCAAAGTAACGGTTATGCATCATTGATCGGATCGTTGATGTATTTGGTGGTAGCCACACATCCAGACATAGCATATGCTATACAGAGACTTAGCTCATTCACTGCGAACCCAGGATTAGCACATTGGGTAGCAGCAAAACGTGTTTTAAGATACTTAGCTGGAACGCAAGAGCTTGGAATCAAGTACCAAGGTACCAGAGAACTTGACAAAAGCAAAATTCAATTTGTCGGATGGTCGGACACTGATTATGCGAACAACCCAAGAGATCGGATATCTATATCAGGATATGTCTTTAAACTTGGAGGCGAAGCAATCACCTGGAGCTCAAAAAAGCAAAATGCAGTTTCTCTTTCATCAACAGAAGCAGAATATTCTGCGATGGCTCACGCTGCACATGAAGTCATATGGCTCTGAAATTTATTTGAGGAACTAAACTTACCTCAGAATGATCCAACCATTCTTCACGGAGACAATATGTCCTCACTTGCAATTGTGCGAGACCCACAATATCACGCGAGGTCCAAACACTTTGATGTAAAGGACCACTACATCAGGCAGAAGATCCAAGATTGGGTGATTCACAATCAGTACTGCTGCACTGATGAAATGATCGCAGACATATTGACAAAGCCACTACACAAGCCAAAACATTGTAAATTTACCAATGATCTAGGCATGGCCTTGGCTTGAGGGGGAGTGTTGAGGCTTACAAGCCGAGAACACATGCTTACAAAGCACAGGTAACAGACTTGTTCTGAGTTTCGGAGAAAACATATGATATATAATGTATCTAGGAGATTTCTGTAAAAATCATCATATTCCGATCTCCTATTACTCGTGTTCTGCTTCTATCAAAACACGCATCTAGTTCTAAACTTATAGCCTTAATCACATAAGATAGAATGTCTTAGCACACTATTTATATGTTTTTGAGTATATAAGAGTCTATTCCACCGCTTGTTTGGCCCTCTAAAGGTCCCTGCAGCACCAGATGTACAGTGGCTCAAAAAACTGTCTGCATGTTTTCACATTTTTCACTATCTATGATATTGTGTGAGAATATACAAACACATCAAGGACATGCTGGTACCATATTGTAGTACTACTTCAGGGCTTCCAATTGAGCCCTATGGCGTGGGAATCAGTCGAGATATGGTGGAGATATAAGGCTTACAAAATGATGACTCATGTGGACAGTTTTTTGACTCAAGTATTTTACAGTGATAATCAGGTATTCCAGTACATTGTGTAACCTCCCTTGGCTTTAATTACTGCCTCTATCCTTCTAGGCATACTCTTAAAACTATATCTAACTATATAAACCAGAATGTGTCATGTGTCATGGTCATAATCACCATGAAAGCCATCTCCTCTGCTCAAAGGGATAATATCCGCTCTTTGTCCTGTGCTGGCCTCTCTGCTCATTAAATTTCCTCTAGAACTGAAGTATGCAAGTCTACTGTGGCCATGTGTATCAAATAAAGCCACCTGGCCAAGGAAAAATCTTGTGGAGGACATCCACCTCTGCTAATAAGAGGGCTATCATTCAACATATCACTACAGGAAAGGCTAATAATGCTGTCCAAGCCACCCATTATATCAATTCCACCATCACCACCACTGTCTTTTCACAAACTGTGAGGAGTGTTCTCAAGGCAGCTCATCTCAAGGCAGTAACAAAGAAGAAATGCCTCGTCTCTCTATCAAACATAGGCAGAGAAGACTACCTTTGGCTTGGCCCATCAAAACTGGACTGTAGAGGATTGGAAGCATGTTATATGGTCAGATGAGACCAAAATCAATAGGATTGGGTCAGATGGGAAGTTATATGTATGGAAAAAGAAGAGGGATTTTCTAACAGACAGAGAGGTTAGTGAGACTGTCAAATTTGGAGGAGGTTCTCTAATGGTATGGGGCTGTATGGGATGGAATGGTGTGGGTATTCTTGCTGAAGTTGAGGGGAGGATGGATGCTGAGCAGTATGTGGACATTCTAAACAACCACTTGCTGCCTAGCATAGCTGAATCAGGGATTGATGAAAAAGACATTATTTCCCAACAGGATAATACTCCCAAGCACACATCTAGGAGAGCCAGACAATGGTTTAAAGAACATATTATCAATGTTCTTGACTGGCCAGCACAGTCCCCTGATGTCAATGTCATTGAACATCTCTGGGGAACACTCAAGAAGAAGCTTCAAGCCTATGAAACCCCCTCTGAAGGAGTATAGGAGCTATGGGAGAGTGTAGCAGTGGAATGGGCAAGGATTACAGCAGAATATTGCCAGAAATTGATTGAGAGTATGCCTAGAAGGATAGAGGCAGTAATTAAAGCCAAGGGAGGTCACACAATGTACTGGAATACCTGATTATCACTGTAAAATACTTGAGTCAAAAAACTGTCCACATGAGTCATCATTTTGTAAGCCTTATATCTCCACCATATCTCGACCGATTCCCACGCCATAGGGCTCAATTGGAAGCCCTGAAGTAGTACTACAATATGGTACCAGCATGTCCTTGATGTGTTTGTATATTCTCACACAATATCATAGATAGTGAAAAATGTGAAAACATGTGGACAGTTTTTTGAGCCACTGTAGTATGCACACTGTTAAGACCATGCTCAGGGGTAAGATGGAGTCTGAGGGGCTTAGCTTCAGCTTGTACACTACACCTCTTACCCAAGTACGTGCCCCTAATTTCAGATTGTAGTCTGACTCAAGTTCTACGAGCTCCGACAGAACATCGGAGCAGAGGTCCTCCAAAGGGGGACTGACGAACTACTGGATGAGTGCAGGAACATTGGGGCGGAGATTGGTCCACCCTACAGGGGAGAGTCAGAGGACTACTGCAGTCGGAGCTAGCAGTAGGGTCAGAGCTAGCAGTAGGAGCGGAGCGGAGGAGACTGCTCGGATGAAGTCCAAAGCAGAATGGGAACATGGAGGACAGAAGTACAGGAGTATTGGTCGCAAGTCCGACACGTGGGAAAGGCGGCTGAGGCACGGGAAGTCAGATGAGCGGAGGAGGCGGCCGACCTAGGGAGTCAATCCCCTAGGCCGGCAGACAGGAGTTGCCAAGGGTTTTGCCCAAGAGCAAGGACAAGAGAGCAGGGCTTAGAAAAGGTAATATTCAGACTAAAGATCTACAGACAGATGTACATATGCTTATATACTCTAAGTAAGTAGCATAGCATAGCAGAAGGCTATGTGCTGAGTGTACAGAGTTACTAGAAAGATGACTGAGACATATGAGAAAGAGGCTTGGAGAATAGTATGTACATGTGTTGTATACCAGATCCGAGCACCTCCAATACCACCTGTGAACATCCCTACCACTAGTCCGACCCCCTGTTTCCCAATCTGCTCCATCCCTCCTTCTCCGACAATGCACAAAGTGCATCTCAGCAGGACCAGCCCTGCTACCTCCGCCCGACTCTATTCCGCTTCTCCAACACTACCCCTATTTTCTCCAACACTATATCCCATACCTCCGGATCTGGAAGTCTGGATTCTCCCCTATAAAAGTCTGGTTCTCTGTCCTGTTGTCCACCCGGCGCTCCGCTTTCATCTCCAGACTTACACCTGTCTCCTTTAAGAATACTGCTCTCTGGCTACCAGTTGTACACCTTTCTGCTTTGCTTACTGATCCGTCCATTTGCACTTCATTTCCGACCTCATTTCCTTGATCCATTGTACACTTACTAATAGACCCTCCACATGCTTCAGACATAGCTTTTACTGTGCTGACTGATTACTTACATGATACCTACAGTATATAAACTCCTGTAAAACTCAGGAACTCCTCAGTTCAAATATCATCTTAGTTCTGCTCATTCCTGCTTCTCCAGACTTGAGTCTAACCTCTTGTCTACCTCCGAGTCTTAGGGTTAAAACCTTAGGACTAAACCTCCGGCTCTACCTTAGGGTAGTCTAAACTCTGTTCTGTTTCTACTCTAGACCTGTCCGCAGTAGCCTTACTGTGTTCTCTCCTAGCCTTCCGGAGTTCTGCCGAACTCCCCCCACATCTGACCTCTGGACTTCCCCTCTGCCTCTCGGAAATTAAAGGGCACGTCCTCGGGTAAGGGGCACAGCGCACAAGCTGAAGCCAAAGCCCTTTGAGTGACCTTCCCCTTGAGCATGACCTTAACAACACGACAGATCAATAATCACTTGGGTATAGGGATTACCGGTGATCCAAAAGGAGGAACTATGATATCAAAAGGAGGTAGGACCAGTTGAGTGGTTCCTAGTCTAGAAGCGGACCAGTCAGGCGGTCAGGCGGACTAATAGTCAGGTGGACTGATACAAGAGAAACTGGAGGAACCAAGTGGGTTGGAAAAGTGGAGATGGTGGAAGGAGTAGGAGTAGGATCGGGCAGACCGATAGGGCAGAGGAGTGGAGCTCCAGATAGGGTCAGATGGTAGGGATATGGTGTCAGAGGAAATAGGGGTAGTGTTGGAGGAGCAGAGCAGAGTCGGGCAGAGGTAGTAGGGCTAGTCCTGCTGAGATGCACTTCATGCATTGTTGGAGATGGAGCGGAGAGGGAAACAGGGGGTTGTACCAGCAGTAGGGATGTTCACAGGTGGTATTGGAGGTGCTCAGATCTGGTATATGACACACACAAAAATAACAAATAGCTTCGCATTTTTTCTGTTTTAACTATATGGACTTGAAAATATGATCCCCAGTGACCTTTAAATAGTGTATACCATATATGTGCAGCATAAGATCACAGGTTCAGTCCCTGGGGTGCTGCATTGTACAACTTTGTGGGGGAGTAATGCTGTAATTACAATATACATAAATGCATTATCTCATGATAACTACAAGAGCCAGATAGGCAACTGCACAGGTATGGGTAACCCATACAGGTTTGGGGTGTGGGTATCACCCGGGTATGGGTAGGGGTTCAACACCTGCATACCCGTACCCATACCCATACTGTGAGTCATTTGGGGCCCCACAACGATGGGAGTAGCCGAGGGATTCGTAGAAGCTGGTCCTAAAGGAGCAGAGGAAGAGGTGGCTACAGAATTACCTGACACGTTAGAAGGGGCGGCGGCAGAGGTCATGATTTGCGTGTCAGAAAAATTGGACTAAAACTGTAGGGCGCCACACAAATGGGGAGCATCAGTAAACTACTAAACCTTGCACAGTGTTTGCCAATTTTCACAGCTCTTACAGCACCACAGAACCTCACAGAACTCGGTAATGCTGATGTAAGTCATTGTTCAACTTGTCGAAATTTTCAGAAGTCTTTGTTCTACACTTCGACTCTTAACTTCTACCTGCACCACTGCCATCCTTCAAGTAAGTCTTTTATTTTCTTTATTTTCTTATTACTGCTTGCTTATATTTACCTTAACCACCCTCTCCCACTCTCTCAGCACAGTCGGCAGGCTCGGCACTAACTACTTTGACCTTAGTTGATCTGTTCCCCAGTGCTGATGGGCCTCGTGCCCTCTCCTCGTGCTGTCTCTCGTGCTCGTATGCCCCGTCTCTCACCTCGTCTCTCATGTTCCCATGCCCCATTTCTCGCCTGTCTCTCGTGCCCCATCTCTTGCCTGTCTCTCATGCCCCGTCTCACCCATCTCTCATGCCCCATCTCTTGCCTGTCTTCTTGCCCCATCTCTCACCCATCTCTCTCGCCCGTCTCTCATGCCCCATCATGCCCCGTCTCTTGCCCATCTTTCTCGCCACTCGAAGGTGTGTTTTTTATGTATGTATGTATGTATGTACATTACTTACTAGTATTTTCATGCTTGTTTTGTGTTTGCGCTTGTTCGTTCGCGGCACACGCAATAGGTGCATTTTTTCATTTTCATTTATATATACATTACTAACAACTTGTCTTTATGACAGCGCTATCACAACAATGACGGCGACTCAACAACACAACACAACAACATGACTATGATGACGACCCATTCTCTTGCACTCTCGCACTTTGATTATCTCACATCCTTACTCACTGTTTGTATTGATGAGTCCAGTAGAGTAGTTGCTTCTTTTGCAATCCATTTGTTTAAATTTAATTTTACATGTTTGACTTGAGTTAATACAAAAATGAAAAAAGCGATTTCTAATATGTTTGGGAAGGTTCTGTGTAACTAGAGGGCTACTGTGGAGCTCTGGGACGTTCTGTACAGAGCTGTACAGAGATGGGCCTGTCTGTGACAGTGGGACCAAGCTGTGGCTCTGGTGAACTGTACAGCTTTGTACAGACCATTGTGGTTTACTGATGAGAGCGAAGAAGAAGAGAAAAACACAAAGGCGAATCTTCGAAGCAGAGCACTATTTGAGTGCGAGCGCACAGACCAGTGCCATTCTCGTTCAGAAGCACGAGAATGCCAATCTCCACAAGGACGCTTACAAAGGCCCTTTTCGCATGCGTCAACGTTCGCAAGCTCACGATCCGCTCGGAACGTACAACTGTCCATACATCATATCCATATGCAACGCACCGTCCAAAGCCAAGCGGATTGCTTGTACGTAGTATGTACAGACGCAAACTATGTAGACTCTAGATTTTTCTCCCATTCCACTCTTATACTGTAATTTCTCCGTGCCTTTCAGCGCTATCGGCACCGGACGACCTTGGATGGACGGGCAACTTCTTCCCGCCCAGGCATGATGTCACCTCCCCCATCATGTGGCGAGGCTCATAGGTAAATTTTGAACAATTCGCTTGCAATGGATGCGCAAATATTGCGCCACGGATCGATCTATTTTCATCTCCCGCCATTCATGAACCACAGACGCATTACAACGTGAAGTAAGTACAATCATGTACGAAGCGAAAATCAGGTGATATCTGGCGATCTCTGTACATAAATTATGACGCCAACATGATATGTATGTCCAAATGAGA
>NW_024537823.1:0-29677 GCF_016628075.1 Suillus paluster | reverse complement strand
AAAGACGCTGACATTGCCCGCTGGGAGGCCGAACTTCGTAAATCGCTTGCGAACAAGAAGGGTGCTGCGCCAGCTACGCTATCGAAGCAAGCTCAAGCGCTCGTACAAGCACAGCTGGACAAGGAAGCAATTGTGCGGCAGCGAGTCACCACTATCAAACTCAATCTGCAACGAGGGCTTTCCTTTGTTCAGAGTTTGGCGTCCATCAATGTCCCCGAGTTGCGTATGTACGTTTCGGTCATTTTATCGCTCTTGTTGGAAGGAGCTATGGGTCAGGGAACAAGGCTTGTCGGGTCGCAAGCATTTGAAGCGTACTTAGTAGGTTTGTATTGGTTTTTTTCGTGCAGTTTGTACTTATTTCTTCCATACTAGGACCTCGCCAAATGCTGCTCAGCACGTTTGGACACGTTCCGTAAGTGGGTTGGTGTGGCCACATTGCGAAGCCTTGAGATAGCATCGGTACCTGAGGAACTGAGGGCTGAACGACTGAGCTGTGAGTTTTGTCTGTCAGAAAAACAAGTCGCGTATTCACATATCTCCAGCTCTTGTGCTACGCGTTCTTTACCGCCTGCGATCGCTGTCAGAGCAAGCTCCATTTGATGCTGCAACTTTCTCCTATGCATTCCCTCTCCTTGCGCAGGTGTTGCTGAAGGGTGGTGTAGACGTTGGGGAAGATGACGACGACGAAGCACTTGAACAAGTCACTCTCGTGCTTGACATCATCAAGTTTCACTGCACCGAATGTTTGTCTTCGGTATAAGAGTTGATTTATTTCTAATATCTTCCCTACAGTTTCGGATGCAGCATTTCCCCGCAAAGCAACCATGGAGCATGTCATTCACGTCATTAGGCACCAGCCGCGACTTAGCAAGGAAGCCTCATCTGTTCTCATTGACCTCGGAGAGGCTGTGCAATCGAATGCGACCCGCGATGAGGTTGGTGTGCTTATTAATGGCACCTATTACAAGAGGTCTATGTCAGGAACGGTTGTCTGCAGGCGATCCAGGTCATATCATTCACGTATGATTTGGCTACCTTCTGTTCATCATCTTCCCAGCCATTCGACTTGACCGATCTCGATTGGTCTCCGCAACTTTGGATAGCCTGCCACGACGATGACGAACAGAATGCCCGTCTCGCGAACCACGTGTGGGAAGATAACGGCCTGGATGTGCCAGAAGATTTCCTTGATAAGCTCATGAACTATCTGGGTATGCAGCTCCTGTTTCCGAATATCAAATTCTAATGTAGCTACCAGAGCACAACAATGCGTACGTGCGAACTAGCGCAGCATCGGCAATTGCGGAGGCCGTGATATATTGGCCTCGAAAGAGTGCATTGACCGTGGCTGCTCTGCAAGACTTTTACCGAGAGAAGGTATGATCACTCATCCTTATTTGTGTACTCGGCTCTTACCAGTATAAAGGCCAAGATCCTTGCACCTGAGTTCGACGAATATGTGAGTGCCATGACGAGCTTTCTGATCGTGATCTTGATTTGGTGTGCAGGGCATGGTTATTGCTTCCAGCCTCGATCGCTCCGATCCCTGGGCTACCCGTGTGGCAGTTGCCCTTGCATTTGAGCACTTGGCTCAATCATTCACCGAGGATCAGATCGAACCATTCTTCGTATTCTTGGTTAAGGACGAAGCACTAGGTGACAGGTCGCCGGATGTGTGCCGTGGCATGCTTCGGGCTGGAACAGCCGTCATCGACATTCATGGGCTCGAAACGGCTTGCGGGTCTACTCTCAACTTTTGAAGAACATCTAGCTGCCCGAGTCCCGCCAACGAAACTGGAGATCAAATCAAAGAGGCCGTCGTCATTTTGTTCGGACGTGTCGCCAGGCATCTCGATGCCTCAGACCCACGTATTCCCATCATTGTAGACCGATTGGTCGAAGCACTCAAGACACCAGCAGAACAAGTCCAAATAGCTGTTTCTGACTGCCTTGTCCCCCTAGTAAGCTCATGGGCCCAGGCGTTCGCAGCTTGTTGACCATTTGTTCGAGGAACTCTTTAATGGATCGAAATACGCTAGTCGACGGGGAGCTGCCTATGGTCTTGCAGGTACCATCAAGGGTTTGGGAGTGGGCGCCATGAAAGAATACGATGTCATCAACCACCTCCGGACAGCTGCTGAGGATAAGAAGCGATTCGAAACGCGCCAAGGTGCAATGTTTGCATTTGAAACTCTGTCGAATACGCTCGGTCGACTCTTCGAGCCCTACATCACGTTTATGCTCCCCATTCTGCTAACCGCGTTCGGGTGACACAACAGCAGATGTACGCGAGGCTGCTCAGGATGCGGCAAGAGTAATCATGGGAAATATGTCTGGATATGGCGTCAAGCTCATTCTCCCTTCCTTACTGTCTGGTTTGGACGAGAAACAGTGGAGATCCAAAAAGGGTTCCATCGAATTGATGGGTATGATGGCTTACTGCTCGCCCCGACAACTATCACTATCACTGCCCATTGTCATTCCACGCCTTACTGGTGTTCTGACAGATACGCATGCTCAGGTCAAAGCTGCGGCCAACAAGAGTCTGAAACAATTTGGAGAAGTCATTAATAACCCTGAAATCCAGGCCCTTGTTCCGACGCTGCTGAAGGCGCTTGTGGATCCTGCGAAGACGACAAACGCTTTGTCAGCCCTCCTGAAGACATCATTCATGCACTACATCGATCACTCCTCTCTGGCGCTGGTAAGCTGCTGCTTCACGTTGATGTTCTCGTAGCTTATAGGTCGCAGGTCATACCGATTATCGAGCGTGGATTGCGGGAACGAGGAACAGAGGGTAAGAAGAGGGCCGCTCAAATTGTTGGAAATCTCGCATCTTTGACGGACTCCAAGGATTTCGTTCCGTACTTGTCTTCACTCTTGCCCTTGGTGCACGTCGTCCTGGTTGATCCCGTGCCAGAAGCACGCGCGACTGCTGCCAAGGCGCTCGGGACGCTTGTTGAACGTCTTGGAGAAGCACACTTCCCCGACGTTGTTCCCGGGCTTTTGAGAACACTCAAGACCGATACTTCGGGTGTTGATCGGCAAGGTGCGGCTCAGGGCCTCAGCGAAGTACTGTCTGGACTCGGTATGGAGCGACTTGAGGGCCTTCTCCCTGACATCATCGCCAACGCTCAGTCCCCGCGGAGTACAGTCAGGGAAGGTTTCATGTCTCTCCTCGTGTATCTACCTGCCACCTTCGGCGCTCGATTCCAACCACATTTGCCGAAAATCATATCCCCCATTTTAAGCGGACTGTCTGATACAGAAGAGTACGTTCGCGAAGCTGCTATGCGAGCAGGGCGGATGATTGTTACCAATTACTCCACCAAGGCGATTGACTTGCTCCTGCCTGAGCTTGAGCAGGGCATGTTCGATGCCGGCTGGCGCATTAGGGTGAGTACTTGTTTTGCAGCATATCTTTACAGGACTTGAAGCACCGGTTGTTAGCAATCTTCAATTACCCTGGTTGGAGAACTTTTATTCAAGGTATCAGGTATCAGTGGAAAGGCTGAAGTTGAAGACGAAGAAGTAGTTGCCGAAGCTGCAGCTGCAGAATCTTCTCGCCGCGCTCTCACAGAGGTTCTTGGAGAAGAACGTCGCAACCGTATTTTGTCGGCATTATATCTTGCAAGACAAGATGCAGTCAACGTTGTACGTCAGTCTTCCATTCACATCTGGAAGGCACTTGTGCACAACACGCCTCGCACTGGTGAGTCACGTGGATATATTCACTGGTCGCAATTGACGATGGCGACGTAGTACGCGAAATTCTTCCGGAGCTGGTTGGTCAGTTGGTGAAACTTTACTCCAGTCAGGAGTTCGAACAGCAAGAGGTACGTCTATGCTGCACGTTCAGATATTTCTGTTGATCCCTTGCTTCAAGACTGCTACTCGTACCACGACAGAACTAAGTCGCAAGTCTGGCGAAAAGGTTCTGGGGGAAATTTTCACAATTCTTCATGCCAAGTCGCATTCTCCTGATATATGTACCCGTGAAGGCGTTTGCCTTATGCTGTGCGACGTCATGTAAGGACCCTTCTTCACTCTCCTTGCACAGAATCTCACTGCGTTTAGGGAGAGTACATCCGATGCGCAACGTGAGGGTCATGAAAATGAGATTATCAACATGGTTCGCACCTCTCTTGTGGACGATGACGCTACGGTACGTTCGGCAGCCGCGAAGGCATTTGATGTACTTCAAGAGCATCTCGGCGCAAAAGCGATTGACCAGACGATCCCCACCTTGTTGGAAGCTTTGCGTCAGCCTGGTGCAGGCTCTGACACTGCACTTCAAGCCTTGAGGGAGGTCATGTCGGTATGTATCATCCATTTCGTTTGTGAGCAAGAATGTACTTAACCAATTGAAGGTCCGCGCGTCTACTGTGTTCCCTGTTCTCATCCCAACCTTGATTGCCACACCTATGACGGTTTTCAATGCCAGAGCTCTGGCGTCTCTTGTCACCGTTGCTGGAAATGCCTTGAGCAAGCGCCTGATCGTCATTCTTGGAGCATTAGTGAAGGTTTTAGAGGGAGACCAAGATGATGAACTACGGAACGCTATTGATGAGGCCCTGCGCGCACTTTTGGCCTCAATAGAAGACCCGGAAGGGTTGAACACTTTGATGTTGCTCCTTCTTGGATGGTCAGTTGTCTCCGCTCTGTAAGCTTGCACATACACTGATCGTCTTCTGCTTCAGGGCCAAGAATGATGCGCCAAAACGTCGGATTAGTTCCTGCAATCTCTTTGCAGTGTTCTGCGAGGAGTCTGATCTCGATTCTTCGTTATACCGCATTGATTGGGTTCGACAACTTGTTTCTCTCTTTGACGACCAAGAGGTTCCAGTCCACACTGCTGCTTGGCAGGCATTTGATATATTCGTCAAGTCGGTGCCCAAGGACGAGCTAGAGTCCCTCGTGGTCCCCCTGCGTCGGACGATCGAGAGTACTGGTGCACCTGGCCGTTATGTTCCTGGTTTCAGCCTGCAAAAGGGCGTGGCACCTACCGTCCCTATCATTATTGCTGGTCTTACGACTGGCAGCAACGAGCAGCGCGAAAATGCAGCCTACGCTATTGGTGACTTGGTGGAACGGACAGAGGAGTCTGCTATCAAACCTTTCGTAGTGCCATTCACTGGGCCCCTCATTCGTGTTGCAACACAGGCCACCACATATCCCCCTGGTGTGAAGACTGCCATCATCAGTGCACTGGCTTCCATGCTCGAGAGAATTCCTGGTCATGTTAAACCGTTCTTCCCTCAGCTTCAGCGCACGTTCGTCAAGGCGATCAGCGATGCATCCTCCGCCGTCGTACGAACTCGTGCAGCAGATGCTTTGGGGATTCTTATGCGCAGCCAGCCAAGGGTGGATCCCGTTGTCACGGAACTTATCACTGGTGCAAGATCCAGCGATGAGGAGATTGCTGCCAGCTTCGTTCTTGCATTGTCGAACGTCGTGAAGAGTGCCTCCGCGCACGGTGGTATCGGAGATAAGGCTAGAGAATCGTGTATTGAACTTGTGAATGACGCATTCCGGGAAACACACGAGGGTAGGTTTGCACGAGGATTCGGACTTGTCTCACCCTTATACTAAGGAATTTCATAGACCACTACGTCCAGGCGATAGCGTCGTTGGTAGCCTCCTTGTCAGCAAATCCGCAGTCACTGAAAACGATTGTAAAGTATGTGAAAGAATGCTCCCACTTCCCTTCAAGCAAGCACTGATCAACATCGCTAGTGCATACTTGATCTCTGGAACACCTCCATCAACCCTAGCATCGCATATCATTTTGGCCGTCCTAGCTCCCGATTCAGACGACTATCTAGAGCCAGCGGCAACGTTGTTCGCCAAACTCGGGCTCTTGCGCAGCGTGGCTCTGAAGGTCAAAGAAAGTGCTGCCAACGAACGCCCCACTATATCAAGACCTGCGAGAGAAGCCAGAGATATCTTGAAAAACATGGTGGCAGATGAGGAGAGCCTTGCTGGGATATTCTGATGTAATTTTGGGTGTGCTATCATCACTGAGATCTGTGATCCATGTTATGAATTAGGCTCGTGTTATCAAGAGGAAACTTAAGTTACTCTCAAGTACTGCAGTCCCCATACTCAAAATACAGCCTAATGTTTTCATTTACCACTAATAATGCACGACTCCAGCACCTTCTCGCAGCCGTGGCAGCCTACCTCAAGCTTCTGTCCCCATGACTACCTCGCTGTTATAATATAATGTAGTAGGCCAGATTCACGCAAGGAAGTTGTCTGGGTCCTCTACAAGTGATATTTTGCATGCATTTTGCTTCTTCCCGCTGCTTCCGATAACGCTCACCCCAAGACGTGTCATCCTAGTGAGGCCCTCAACTCTCCTCCCATCCTCCATTGTATTATTCTCGTCCTCCACTGCCTCGTGACACCTGCTGTTGCCTACCCTTACCTCCTATCGGATGTTGATGAGATTCGATTGAAGTCTATTGAAGACCCGGAAAAAAGCAAGTCGCCCCTAGAATCTGGCATCTACCTCTTGCTGCACATACTGTGCATACTCTGTTTGCATCAGGCTTGGACCTGAACTTCCATGAGGACAATACCTGACAGTAGAGGGGGACTACGCATATTTTGATGTGTATAGCATCTTTCTCTCTCCTCCTCTGTAATGGTACGGGCTTTAACACAACAATCTAGGAACCTCGCACCCACTTCCTCGCACCCACTTCCTTAAATGGTCGCTAACCCTAAATTGACAATTATACTGTGGTTTTTAAAATACTTTGCCAGTCCTCGGCGACTCCTTGCCACATCGATACTCATCGATATCACTCATGACCAGAAAATACGGTGAATGCCTGTTTCAGTTATTTCATGCGCGCTTACCGGAATACATCATATCAACCAGCACTGCAAATGGTACTTTGTGAATCGAGTTTACTGGACGACCAGCAAGGCACGCCAGCAGACGCCAGCCTGCGAATTTGGTCCAGTAACCGAGCACACGGTTTGACATATCTTACAAGATCCTAGCCTATCCTAGCTCACGAGTCATAAAATAAGCGTGCGCGCGCCACATTTCTCTCGAAAAATCTCTGCCTCGTGCCCGTCCCGACATTCGAGGATTCATGGGCTAATGGCCACCCACTCGCCTCACCAGTGTATTTTTGTATGATTTGGCGTACATTGGGCATTTGCATGACATCTGTCGTATATTCGTTGAGTGCTAGGATCTCATACGGATATGCCGATTATGGCTAAATCGTGGTGACATTCTATAGCATTAATATTGTCCTCACAGCTGCCGGCCGGATCCCGCGCGAGTATTCCCACAGCGTGTATCCCGCCGACTAGTTTCGCTTTTCGACAAGCTCAGTTAGCCTCCTCCGCCTAGACTTTCTATGCATCCTGCTCAGTGGGCATACAACAAATGTATTTTTTTTCCGACCCTGTCTTCGTGGATTTCGAAGTTCGTACTTTTTTTCGTCATCCAAACTCTCTAACAAGCAGGCATTCATATTAACAGCGTCCGAGAAATAAACTGGCAATATGGGGGTGCTGTGAGGTGCTGTGGGGATTTCAGGAGGTGGCACAGCGTCGGCGGTGATATTCACAATATGTTGCCAAGAACACAATGCGGATGTAAGTTATGTCGTGCGCGTTCTTCGTTCATCCTAAGTAGTCCCCCCGAAGATGCTGTTCAATTGTCCAATTTTAAAAATTACTTACGAGCAGTGCTTGGTTGGGTGGCGCCAATCAAACCCACGACGCCCTCCAGTGCGATGTCAGAAATGGCTGGTTCCCATGTTGCCATCCATCGAACTCAACAACCAACCTTCCCTGCACCGCGTCCTGTGCCACAGGTTCCTGCGGCATTCAATCGGGTGGCGTCCAATTTTACCAAGATCTCGACGAGTACTATGCTCTGACGGCAGGCGAGTATTAAAAATCTACGGGAAATCCAACTACATGTTACATCGACTGGCGTCAACTAGTGTTTGTTAAAATCTATGCAACAAAACAGTATCAATAATTCATCGAAGACTTAAGCACGAGGAACAAGGTGCGCTACTCAGATGTATGTTTCAGCACTCCGTCGGTTTTCATCATTCTCCGTCAGAACGGCCGATTGTCTGAGAGGCATTACCCTCGATCAGTGTGGGAAGGAACCGGATTCAACAGCCAACGACGAGGTCCTCACCCGTAATTTTTTTCCTATTCGTATCCTCCTTTAGAGAAAGCGGATCATACCAACCGTATCAAGCCACAAATACGAGGATGGGTTTTCCTATTCGTATCCTCCTTTAGAGAAAGCGGATCATACAAACCGTATCAAGCCACAAATACGAGGATGGGTTTTCCTGAAACAATTCGACAGATCCATTCTAGACCATCTCGCCAGTAGCGGCCATTGATCGCTTGGCTATGACATGTTTCCTGGTCGCATTCCTTGCGTAATGCGCGTCAATCAGAACTGCAAAGAATATATTCTCGCCCGGACCATCCGGCGTGCATTTTTTCATAAATACTTGGCACATTTAGGCCATAGCATTCATCATTCTCTTTAACAGTACAACCATGCTAAGCCAACTTGTGGTCAACCAGGAAGTCCCTGATGACGACGTTGATTATGTCTTTGTCAGTCCACCCACTAGTCTCGACATTGTAAGACTTCTCCAGACGGTCCCTTCTCACACTGATCGTTCCAAAGACATCTCCGGGTTCAATGACACCCAAACATGAGTTTGCAGAGCAGACGATTAAGTTAGTTCCTCCTAGCATTCTTCCCTACAGATATCTAATACCATGATTAGCCATCTTTCTGGCTCCTGGCATAACCCTCCAACGCTTGACAGCAGTACCCAGCACTACGATCCGGTCTTCAGAGTCACCAGCGTCGGCCACTCTGGGGCTCCTGCAATAGGAGGCAACTACTTCACGTCTTCCTCATACACTGGGCCATACAATGACATTCTATATCCGAGTCACTTTATGATGTCTCCGCCTCCGGCTGCGGAGTCTTCCCAATTTATATCTGCACCGCAACCCACCGACCAGCCGTATTATAATTTAATTCCACTGCAGCACCATCCCTCACCTCCACTCCCTCTGATGCCCTGCGGATGGCTATCTGAGGACAAGCCTTGCGGATTTACAGGGACTCTTGAGGAATTCAAGGTCCATGGTAAAACGCGTCACTTTTCTGCGCCAGGGGATGCCCATATTGAATGTCTGTGGGATGGTTGCACGTACCATAAGCGTGGTGACCCTACAGTCCGTGCCATGCGGCGTGACTGCATCTGGCGTCATACTTGTGAGGCCCATTTGGGGTTGAAGAGGTTGAAGAAAAGGGGTACCTAGGTGTGCACGCCCCTGGGCTTTACATATTTATCTCGGTCTTGCTCATTGCACTTTGTCACCGCTAGCCATGTATTTTCTTGTGCCGTGTTGGATTCTAATATCCGCACTTGCTCTTTGTCTCTCGTTTCATAGCTTCTTTCCGAGATCCTTTACGTTTTCTGGTCTACGTTAAAATGAAGCGCAGTCGCCCGTTCATGTGACTCTCGATGGCTTCAATATTATATCTGCCGGTATTAGAACATGGGGGGCATTTGGTGCCTGCTAGGTACTCGTGCGGTCCACATTTAATCTGCAGTTAAAAATACAGCAAGAGAGGCCTGACATAGAAATCATCCCACGTTGTAAGACTTATGCAGTCTTCGCCTCACAAAGCGACTGTTATTTTAGTGTCAAAACCTGATGCCCTGGATTCTTAATTATGGATCTGAGAGCGTACACACTGCACACTACTGTGGACAATCATCCAGCACAACGACTGACCTTTAGAAGCATTTTCTTGTGATCGCCGGTTGTCCGTACTGTTTGATTTCCTTGGATAGCGGGGGACGAGGAAGACATAAGTGCATCTCTGCTGTAGATCTCTCCACAACGGAACATGGAAGTTACCGCAGAAAAATACACACCAATCCCCAAGGCTCTTGCCTTCAAACACGATGCCCGACGGATATAATCAGGGCAATTGTAGTGAACCTACCTCAGTCCGTCACCGCGAGCCTGAGGGTGAGTCGCTTCTTCTAGTCTCACCATACTTAGATGACTGACGGTTTACGTGCATGGACTAATACTTAGTGTCCAACATTGTCAGTAGACATCTCAGGACCACTCACGTTTGGTAAAGTGTAAGCACCAAAATGCTCTGAGTCGACAGCATATATTAAGCGAAAGTGTTCAATGGGGACTGGCGCACTGTGTACCTAGAAATATCCGGGCAGGTGAGACTCAGCATGTGTAAGCTGCATCAAGCAGGAAAGTTGCGCGCAGCGCCAGACCTAAGACCAATGACTTCCCAGCACTGAAAGCCCTCGGCCGGAGCCTATCATAGTAAGACCTGGCGCTTCACCGTACCTGACGCGGCAAAAGAACACCGAAAACCTCAGTCATGTTCGCTAATCACCCTAGCAGGCAGACCATATGCCGTAGAAGAATGGCTAGTATTTCCTTCTTAGTCTCTGTCGGACCGAGGAAGAAGAACGGGTCTGTCGCGTTTTTTTTTTCCTTCGCGGTATGAGTTGACCAGAATCTTGAAAAGATGACGTATGTGGGCTCGAACTTGCAGTCAGAGCTTGAGGGGTGCAAGGGGGCGCGTAAGGGATGTCGTAAACGTGGGATAAGATACTTAGGATAAGATTGAATGATTGGGGCGACTTGAATATTAACGTGGAAGACAGGAGGATGTCAATTTAGTACCTTGCGGGTGATCGAACTTCACAGTGATCACTGATAGATCTAAGGTTGATTGAGGCTAGTGCTACCAGGTGCTACCACTTTTTTTCCATGCCGCTGCTTTTATCCTCTTTTATTACAGTTCTGACATATATCACGTTACTTCGCTGCCCTGCCGGTCAACAGATCTTGTGCACATACCGTGGGTTTCCAAGCCTGTGCATCTTGGCTGCATCGATGTTGGAGTTGTTCGTGAGACCGACACTCTAGACCAGCGTGAAACAGGTCTCCCACAGCATTGAACAAGTCCTATGTGACAACAGAGCACTGCGCATGCAGGAGCGAGGGCAGGCTCCTGGCTGAGCGGACAGCAGGCCAGTGAGCGGACGGAGAGCCTTGATTCCCCCTCCCTCGTCATTCGTTTCTTAATTCCCTCCGTCGATATTTGATTACATGTCAGCGCATTCACTAGCTACGAATATATTTGTTTTGTCCTTAGTGCATTGAAATCATTGAAATCTCCTAAGTATTTTGAAGTCCGCTATGTTATGCCGCCTGTGCCGCGGCTGTTGGATGCTGTTCTAGCCGGGTTTCTTGATGGGCCTTTAGCCGGTGTTGGAAGGTTTAGCCGTGCTCTACCCGAGTTTCTTTGAAACTTATTTTGAGTATCATACTCAAAACAAGTTTAATTTGGCTCCTCGCCCTTCCCTGATCTGAAGCTACGGTAAATGAGGGTAAATGCTCTTGCGATTATTTCGTACGTACCCAGGTCCTTAGTACTTAGTACGTACGTCCGGCTAGCACCGTAAATGATACTTTGTTTACTTACATAGCGATCGCGAGCTACGAGTACAACAAGTCCCACACTTGATCTACCTTTTTTTGCTCTTATATCCAATTTTTGTCCATTGAGGTTATCTCGAGCGCTTTGCTCCAGACGGCACAGATCGAGACATGTGGCGGAGCCAGACCCTCCGCTCCGAGCTACCCGCCACGCGATGAAAGCGAAGTTCGAACTTCCGTGTCGCACTCAAGTTGGACTAATAAACACTTTTCCGTATCTCACTCAATCACTCCACGCAAGTGCACTTCTCTTACGAGATACCTACAGCAGTCCCCGTCGACTAAGTTTTTATTTTCATTTTCATTCAAGCTCAGTGGGCGTTGGCGGTGGGCATCAATATTCAAAATGTGCGCTGGGAAGATTCTCTGACGCAGTTAAACTTCAAAAGTAAGTAACTTATGCATCCATCGACGAAGATCCAGGCTCACAGCAAGTATTGCTGGTATATAGGTAGCAAAATGAAATCATCAGATTTCTCGAATCAATACGTGTAACTTGGCTGTAACGGAAAAACGCAATCACGAATCACAACACACTATCCCACAGACAAATCATCACAATATGCCAATGTCGTTGGTTGGGTGAAATAAAACCTCGTAAAAGCCAGTTCCCATGTCGCGGCATCACTCACGACCAACCATTACAGCAACCCCTTACTTCTAGGTCCCATGCATTGACCCTACTTATTGAGAAGTTCCGCCGGCTGCCAAGCTGGCACTCAATTCGATCAATCCTAATCCCGAGAAGTATGCAGGTCCTAGGCCTGATCGGCAACAAGCTAATACACCGATACCGAATTGAAATCTACAGAAATTCAACTACATGTTGCATAGATCATAGCGTCCAGCGACACTAGTACAGCCTGAAAATCTATGGAACGACACAATAATGATTCCTCACAACCTTAACCACAAGGAACAAGGGGCACCCATTGATTTGCTCCGATTTCCACCAATCTTCGGCAGAAGGACCTATTTTCGCTGAGGCATCATCCTAATCACTGTGGGAAGTCAAGGGCCAATAACGAGAGCCTCGTTTATGGTTCATGTGGTTCGTTTATTCTTTGGGTGTTTGTTTCTCTCAGGTTCGAATTTTTCATAGGGGTTCATTCTTCACCATCTCGTTATTTGCCGCCGCCGGCTGTTGGCTACTTGGCCATGACGTATATTCTGCTCCGAAGGTATATTATTCAAGACTTCTCATCTCGTTATTTGCCGCCGCCGGCTGTTGGCTACTTGTTCATGACGTATATTCTGCTCCGAAGGTATATTGTTCAAGACTACTGCATGTCGAATATTTAAGGACTGCGGGGCACCTAGTCTCCCCCAACACATCCAGCATGGACTCCCCCGTCAATACTTGGAACTTGTAGGCTCCATAACATCCATCATTGCTTGCCTCACCGTTCTTTTATAGTACAACCATGCCACGCCAACTTATAGTCGACGAAGTGGATCGCTCCTTTGTCGGGCTACCCAGCAATCTCCCCTACGATACCAACATGGTAAGAATACCTTGATGGTCCTTCCTGATACTGATCAATCAAAAGACGTCTCCGAGCTCAACAACACACGTCAATCATGCGTTCACGACGCCTATCCTTTCAAATTCAAAGTTAGTCACTCCTTCTCTTCCCTACTACAGGCAATTATTATCTTGCCAGCAGTTCCCAGTTCCCTTTGTTCCGAGGCGCCAGCGCCAGCCACTCTAGTTCCCTTGAAATGGGAACCAACTACTCTGGGCCCTCTTCACGTACTTGTGGATCCCCGCCACAGATCGACTTCCTTCATTTTGCCATCCCCCACCCAAACGCTCCACCTTCAGCTGCGGAGTCTTCGCAATTGATATTCACATCGCATGCCACCAACCAGCCGTACCCAATCCCGCTACAGAGCCATCCCTCATCTCTCCTCCATCTGTCCTGTCGATGGGTAAATGATGACATACTCTGCGAATTTACAGGGACACTGGAGGAGTTGAGGGCACACTGTCAAAGCGATCATTTTTCTGGACAAAAAGATGCGAAGATAGGATGCCAGTGGGATGGCTGCAACTACCGCAAGCGCGGCGACAGAACAGTTCATGTCATGCGACGTGATTGCATATGGCGCCACACCCGTGAGGCCCACCTGAGGTTGAAGAGGGGCACCTAGGCTTACATACCTGCATTGCATATTCATTTTGGTCTTATTTTCGCATTCCTTACGGTACACCACCGCTAGCCATGCCATGCTTTCTTGTGCTGTGTTAGATCTGCTATGGTCACTCGCTCTTTGCTTTTGTTCATCATTCGCCATGGATTCACTAAGTCTCACGTTTCATAGCTTTTAAACGGTCCCTTACTATGTTTTCTGGTCTACTTTATAATCGGGAGCAGTCGCTCGTTGCCTCAATTCTTTGATATTATATCTGTCTGTCCGTGCTACCTGCTGGGCTTTCATGTGGTCTGCACTTAGCAGTATTGCGTCCGCATTTGAAAAAAGAGAGACTTTACACGAAAACCATCGCCCATTGCGAGACATTATGGAATCTCCGCCCGACATTGCAGGTCTGGAGCGGGGTGTAGTGTCAAAACTTGATGTTACGAATTCTCCATGGATCTGATACATTGCGGGTGCATCCTACAAGGCAATCACAGCACTGGCAGTGCAATGACTGAGCTTCGAAGTCATTTTGAGGCGATCTGCAGTTATTCGTACTTCCCGATCTCCTGGGATCAAAAGACGATGGTTTGTCACCAAAGAAGACGTCCTGAAGGTGACTTTCACTTGCACTGTGTTTTGCAAAGCTCGCCAAGAAACTAGACACAGGAGCGTGGAGATCTGCTACCTACACGATTTGTATATGGTACCACATACTCTAATTTCTCAAAGTTAATGTTCAACATATGCCAATAATTTTGAACGTCCGCGGCAAGTCCGCGTGTTTGGTGACTGACTCGGTGCCTGCAACTCAGCTTAGTAGTAGTAAATATGTATAGAATATTAGAGACTCGGACTGGGAAGAGCTGGGAAGAGAACTTTACCAGGAGTCCAGTTCTGCGTCTATGGCCGATCCTGAAGAGTTTCTTGGGAAAACCACTCTTTCTCTCGGACGCGGTGTACTGTGTAAGGATGTGGAATTTCAAATTTCAAGCGCATCCTGTCGTCATCGCCTGCAGACTGCAGTACTGTGCCTAATAACGACACTCGGAAGCCGCCGGCCCGCTTCGAGAAGGTTCGTGTTCTGGACGGAATGGAACCACTCCTTCCGTTCAACTCTACACGTCTGGTCCTGACTTTACTCGCTGCGAGTAAGTAGTCACTCGCGTTCAAATTTCGTAAATCGGGCCACGACATTCAAATCAAGGATTGGCAATACTAAGTATGGCTCATATGAAAGCACCCAGCTGGTCGAGCATGTTGGTTCCTATGACAAGCGCCGGTAGATGTGTTATGTCCCACAACATATTCGGCCGCCAGTGAGCTTTCAATGCATTACGCATTTCGTTAATCATAAAGTTGCTGATTTAAGGGGCTATTAGGTCTGCGCGCAGAATGTTTACCGTTACTACAGACCTGCCGTCCGCTCCTTCAGGCGATCTCCCATTGTCAGGAATCCGGGTTCTTGAGCTTGGACAACTCATTGCTGGCCCCTTCTGCGGCCAATTGCTGGGGTAAGGTCTCAATTGAGAGGCTTGATATCACGTAGGACTGTAATAGACATTTTGGTGCAGAAATCATCAAGGTCGAACCACCTTCAACCGGAGACCCACTACGGGTATGGCGCGAACTTGACATTGACGGGACGAGCCCTTGGTTCCGAAGTCTTGCAAGGAACAAGAAGAGCGTTGCTATTGACCTGAGGAAACAGGAAGGAAGACAGTACGTTCAATATAAAGGTTCTGTTCTCTCGGGTTTCATATCATATCACAGACTCGTAAAACGGTTAGCTGTCAAGAGCGACGTCATAATCGAAAACTTCAAACCGGGAAGTGAGTCTTATGGTTCGCATATTCGTACCAATCTCATAAAGGCACCATTAGCCCTGGAGAAATGGGGTCTTGGGCCACAGGAGTTACACATGGAGAATCCATCCCTGATCTTCACCCGTGTCAGCGGATATGGCCAAACAGGTCCATGGGCTTCGCGACCAGGATATGCGTCCGTATGTGAAGCTGAGTCAGGATTTCGCTTTATCAATGGACAGCCAGACCCGCATACCGGATTGCTTTCGGGACCTCCAACGAGACCCAATATCAGTCTTGGTGACTCTATCGCTGGATTACATGCAGCGTTCGGCACCGTAAGGGGCTAGTAATCCTACATATACGTACCTTGACATTTTCCAGGTGCTTGCGTTGTTGTCGAAGCAGAAAAAAGCTTCACGAGGGAAGCAAGTTGGTGAGACGGTGGATGTGAGCATCATGGAAAGGTAAACATCTACCCTGTTTTTGACGTCAACTGGACATTTTGCAGCATGTTGAACCTGATGGAAGGTATCGTTCCGGAGTATGACCGTAAAGGCAAAGTAAGTGTTGAGAGGTGATCCGTCAGAGCACCGAGCCGGTTCCAGATAAATATATCTAACTGTTCCAGTTCTATGTACCTTAGCTGCCAGTGTCACTGGACGTCATCCACCCTAGTTACTGACCATTTTCTCTTTTCTATTTAAGGATGGCTAGACGCTATACTCGCACCTCAGTCTTTCTACCATTGACTGAGGTGCGCATACCATTCATATTATACTATACATGATACTTACTAGCGGTCCTACAGACTCACGCTACCTTAGGTTAGTTTACACGAATAGAGTCTTTCTACCATTGACTGAGACTCACGCTACCTTAGTTCTCGCTCTTTAACAGTAAGAACTTACCGCGCCTTGTTTAATCATGATTCCTCATGTTCGTCCTAGGTCCGTGGGCCATCGGGTTCATCGGTGACGGGCATAGTACCCACTAACGCATACCCCTGCCTCCCATCACCATCAACACCCGCCTCGCCAACATACATAATCATCGGCGCAAATGGAGATACCCTCTACGCGCGACTTATGCGTGCCATTGGCCGTGAAGACCTCATAGGACCGTCGTACGCTCACAATCACCATCGCGTCGCACGGCAAGTAGAGATCGAAGAAGCAATTTCAGCGTGGACCAACCAGAAGCACGTCGAAGAAGTCCTAATTGTTCTCGAGGGTGCTGGAGTACCTGTCGGACGTGTCGTCGGCGTGAAAGAGATTGTTGACGGCGAACAAGTAAAAGCGAGAGGAGCAGTGGAGGACGTGTGGGTTGGTAAAGAGGGAGAGGGTTGGAACGTAAAGATGCCTAGAGTGTTTCCTGTGCTTGAAGGCTGCGATGCGAAGACTAAGTGGGCAGGGCCTGATCTGGGCGCGCATACGGATGAGGTCTTAGGGGAATTAGGGTTGAGCGTTGAAAATATTACCCGGCTGAGAGAAGAGGGCGTTATTGGATGAAGGAGTTACTTAGTCCAGCTATCTTCTGCTGTATAATTATATCTCCTTCAATTTTCTGATTCTGTGGTATCGAAAGAATGTAAGCACACATCCGCCGGCTCGTTGTCGACTGTGCACGTCCACCACGTCATCGATTTGCCGTGTATCTGATCATGTTGCGCCTTTGTCTCTATTTCGCACGGGTGCGTGCACGTGTCATGGTTTGCTGCAGATTCGAACTGCTATTCCTCATCTGTCTACATATTTACGAACAGTAACACGGGGCCTGGAGTAACGTCCGTGCATGTCGTTGAAGGACATCAAATTTATTTGATGGATGCGCGAGCAGTGAGACCACAACCCATCGGACATCCCAGATGTCTGCGTGCCTTGGCTCACCAGCGTAAATCTGACAAACTGCGAGTAATCTCCCGACCGCAGGTAATCGCTTGTCGATTTGTATCCTAGACGCAGACGATAGTAAGTTGAATCATTAAGAAGCAACAACCATCTGGGCCGGGTGGTGTGCCAGATTGAGATGTAAGTAGAATTCTGGTTGTCCTTCTTCACCGTAAGTTCAGAGAGAGAATCCAACAACGGGTTCGTTCATACGGACCCTTTGAAATAAATGAGATGGACATTCACTCGCTAGACAAACAACAGCTCGGAATGAAACGATGATCTGCGTGATGTGGGATTCACTTGAATACAGGCTCCCTCTAGTGTTGCGTTGCTTCTTGATCAGAGATGTGTCAATCTGTGATATAAATTTCATATTGGCTGTTAAACACTGTAAAAACACAACTCAAAGAAAACGGTACAAGGCATATCCGTTGGTCGAAAACGAACGCAAGGTTCAAGGACAAGAGTAGATTCTACTGCAAATTGTAAGTCTCTCCAGGGACCACATAAATCATCTGCAAGCTGTCCCTCTGTATGAAGGCCACTTGCGGCTCATCTCGCGCAAAGGTCCCAGATTCCCCTGGCATAATGACAAAGAATCGACCGGGTTCGTTGTTAGTAGTCACGCGCACTACCATTGGGACATTGTCGCTTTTGTTGAAAATGGTTATGTCCGCCATAGTGCCTGTTCGTGTGACCAGAATAGTTAATATACGTACTTAGTGGGCTTAAAACCTCTGAGCGTACCTTTGAGTATAGCAGAAAGATTTGAAACAAGATTTCAACGAACAGGTAAATATATCTGCTCTGAGGATGGGTTAGACGAGAAAAAATCACGCTAGATCTCCGAGGGACTCACTCGGAGCAATTGAAGGAGCGATGGGCAGCTACCTTCAAGACGTCCGGTATTTATATGCACGAAAGACTTTCTTCTGAGCTCAGATTCAAAAATATTCCTGAAGAAACCGCCAAGCGACCAGCTCCTGAATCGCCTGATTTGTCATTGGATGCTTCAATCATGTAAGTTGTTCGTGCTTGCTGTCAAGTAACTGAATAGCAGACGTTATGTGCCAGAGCCAAGGGACTTTGCATGGAGCTATGGGCGGTAAAATGAATTAATTGATGGGCATAGCGAAGCCAATCAATTAGATCCTCGTGGTCCGGGTGCGAAAAACAACGGGTGATGCCATCATTTTCGCTGTCGCGTCGTAAGTGACATTCCCCACATGTGAAATCAAGGGGGATGACCGGTCACTGGTCTTACGCCGTTCTACTGATGAGACACTGTCATCGTAAGTAACATAATTTGGGCGAGTCCTGCGGACCTTTCGCGTCAAATGTAGCTCCGGTAATGCAGTCGGGTCCCGGTAGCATCCTGAATGGAAACCTGAAAGGGATTACGTCTCAAGTGCTGCCAGTACGGGCTGCATGAGCCAATGATCTACGAAAGCGAAAGAGGTCGTAGCGTCCAGTCAAGCGCCGGTCATCAATCAGCTGATAACAACTGGGGAAGCGAGGATTTTCGGACGAGCAATAATACGGTAGTAGACGTTGTGCAATGGCGGTAAGTATTAGTAATTACGAATCTGAGACATTGATTGCTAGGCTGACAGGAGGAGTTGTTAACAGTGACTACTTCAAGACTAGACTCTGGCACTTGCCTGCACTTCCATAGCGCAGCATCAGATGACGGAGCCCTCAGTTTCGGATACCGAAGAATGTTTGTCATTAGGCTAATTAACAGAATCGGGTTTTTCTATCGGTCAGTTGATTTCTGATCAATTAAGTAACTGAACGTACCCTCCAAAGTTCAAACACTCCTCGCTGTCGAGGGATGCGGCGGTCTTACACTGTTCTGCGTGATGAAAGTAAAGGGGCCAGACTAGTACTAGGCTAGTCACTGATTTCTAGAAAAATCCTCACGGCAAACATTCCTCGGAAGCGAGATTCCATCTTTGTAAGCGAAATAGATTATAGCGCCTTAGAATGGTTGACCACGAGGTGGTGAGTACTTGAGTTACAATGGCAGTTCACCAGCTCTTGGACCATTACGTGCAGAATTCCAACGAGGACGGATTTAAGAAGGGAGGTAGCAAATGCGAAAGACGGGAACCGGGTGTTGATAGCAACTTTACTGGCCCGGGTGATGCGTTTTTGGAAAAATTTGGAAAAAAAAAGCTGGGCCTAGTATGTGCAGAGCGCAGGGAGTTACACCATCGAGGAAGACGCAGAGATCATCCTTGCTGGAGTACATAATGGAGGTGTGGTGGCGAACCACCATCGCGTCCTGATACGAGGCGGGCTGGTGCTGTGAAGCAGCGTAAAAACGCACTAGTACAGTGCAGCGTCGCAGGGCCTCTAGCAAGACACGTGCTCAAAACTATCAGCCTCGACTGGAATGGCGGACAAGGTAGCGTAGTTCAAATCATTGTGGTGGGCCAGGCACCAGTGACCAAACCCATTCGGGCACTTGAAGATGATAATAACATGCATCTGGCGTCCGCAGTCTTTCCCAATGGACGACGCGTATATACGGTGAGCTCGGTGCGGCTGGATATCAGAGTCTGGTGTATTCACTGTTCAAGCGCTATGTAGTAAGGGCCAGGTGCTTCCCTTCCTTCCCGCCGCAGACTCTCTCTCACTTATAGTCCTACTTAGACTCGTTACTAGTCTGACTATACGTCAATTTGAGATGGTGAGATTTTTGACGTATCCAGTTGGGTGACATCAACGAAGAGGAGGTCGAGTTTGCGAGGTTTCAGTGGGCTACATTCGCTCGGGATCTAGGAGTCGGAGATATCCAGCTGTCCCCTCTGACCTTCGAATCATTTTCATGCCTTCTCTTTAGTTTCCCGTCTCAAGCCTCTCATCGGGTCTATTCAAATCAGGTTCGCCATCCGAATTATCTCCTCAGTTCAGACTCCAGCTCATGCTCGAGCTCGTCTCTCACCCCAGTCAACCTCGTCTTTGCCAGCTATCAACGGTAACTACCAGTGCCAGTCCCTTCCTCCAGGCCTTAAAAAGGACGACCAAGGGTTATACACCTCAATCACACCACCCAGCTCAGTATCTCGCGCTCGTCCTTAGATTCCACTCGATCTGCCTCTCGGTTGTCATCGCTGGAGCTACTCCTGTGGCCTAGCAAGAAATGCAAGACGGAGTACAGGAACCCGCGCTTCCAATGCGCTACTTTTTCACTAGGAATCCTGGGGGGCAGCCGGCACACTCCGATGATCGCAATGACAGTAACCTCGTTTACTTCAAGGAGGTTGATAACATCCACCGGGTCCGGTACTTTGCCGACCCTTGCTCTACAGACTATGCTGACCGGGTGTTCCGCCCTTGAGGATTCTCTTCGACACTCTGAATTCAATAGCTAGTAATCATGATTGTTATAAATCATATCGGCTTTCTTCACGAGCAATATACAAGCCCATACTCGCCTCTTCGATAATGTACTGCACAACTGGGATCCTGAACCTGTTGCAGACACCATAGTTTATCTTACACTAAACTCCTCTAGAATCTATCCAGCATGCGAGGGGACTTATGTCCACGAGTTTACGCCGTGACTCGACAATGCTCTCTCAATACCACAAGAAGCCAGTGGGACATCCCACAACCTCTGCTCCAAGCTTCGCGATTTCTTGGAGTCCCTTGCCACCATCAACCCTCTCAAACACCTTCACTCCACCACCTTCTACACCGCCCACAACCAGATACTGATCTTTGTCACCTCCAAACGTCATCGCCCTGACATGGTTTAACCCCGTACGCACTTCGTTCACTAGTTCTGGCTGGCCCTCTCCGGCGGCGAGAGAGAATATGGCAATTGTGTCACCCTCTGGATTAGGGTCATTTCTATTGGATGCATAGATGAATGTTGCAGGGAAGGATGTATTAGGTTCGGGTAGTAGAATTTCCGCCGCGTACATGTTGTTCGGTATCGGTAACGGTGCAGAAAGCGTGGGCAGAGATGTGAGAGGAGTAGGGGATGCCGGGAGAGGAGGGAGGGTGTGAACAGCAAGCTTTGAGGTAAGCTCCAGCAACGTGTAAAGCGTAGTTCCTGTCGTAACGATCAATATGATTTCAGGAATAGAGGTGAATGACACACCTCGAGCTACAACATGTCGTGGGCCGCCCCCTGCTTCAATGTCAACATGACCACAAATTGCCCACTTGCCATCGCTTCGTTTGGTGAGTCTCCAGACCTTATCTGCACCCAGATCTGGGACAAGGAGCTCATTCTCCTCCTCGTTCAGTGGATTGAAGATGGTTTGATGGGGGTGGGATGACGATTGACGAGCTTTGTCTGTGCCCACATGTTCAAATGGCATCGAAAGCGTCCACGGGTTCGGTGAGAGTATGTAAGGGGCGGATGTTGAGATCGGAAGGGTCGCGATTGTGCCCGATGAGTACTACGTGCAGATGTGAGTGCAAGAAACAGAATAGATCCATTGCTTAGAGCTGGTGAAGTCGACATCGTGGGGACTCACATTTGCAATGATAAGCTCGTCCTCCATGACAAGAAGGCTGCAGGGATCCGTGCCACCACTCTTAGCCCTGGCCACTACTTCTCCTCCCTTAATAGTTTCACCACTTCCATACTTGATCGCGACGATCTCTCCATCTACCTGTTCGAGCCCGGTAAATATGAGAGAGTTATTGGATGGGTGAGATACGATCCATGACGGACGGTATCCAACAGGGGTCTGAGCGAGGAGATTAAGCGTCGGAGGTCCTGTCGATGGTGCTGGATCAAAGGACAGCGTGTAGATCGAGTCGGTGTATGAAGCGACAAGAATCGTCAGCGGTGCCATCACGGTCTCGTTGAATGCACGTAAAGATGTTGATCGTTGATAGAGGGGTTGAGCGTTGAAAGACTGTGGGATTTCGTTTGATTTCGTGTGCTTAAAACACGGCTACATCAATGTGATACGTCTTTTGCCACCCGACCGGGGTGATGCTCGGAGGCCGACAATTCTCCAGGGGGAAATGGTGCTAGTCACGAGTGGTCGCGTCACCGGCCACCTATGTGGAACTGATCATAGGCGTCCGGGAGCACTTCTTTCGAAGCTGCTCTGTTATCTATAATCTGTAGGGGGACTACTAGGAGTCCGTCCTCAATTAAAAGCACATACCAATCTCTTTGAGGGTACTTAACTGCCAACACGAAAGGAGGTACGATGCACAGGAAGAATCCAGCTAGCCTGTCTCCCTCATATTCTGCATCCTATACACTTCTTCATCCACTGCGCCATCTGGTGTGGAGGTAAGCTGTGATATATCTCGAAACTGCTTTTTGAGCGATCATCTGGTCGCGTACAAAGCACACGCTCAATCCACCTCCCGTCGACAACACGCCAAGGGGCGTGCTTTGCAGCGCCCAATTTGAGTCGTTCCCATTCAACATCAATTGACGTGAGAAGGTATGCGGCACGCGAGACGTGCACCTGATTCATTCTGGACTGGCAAGAACGGTCTCGTGATGCCTGGCAGAATGTATGCCGTGGGCTGCCAATTGTTTCTATTCCAGATAGGATATTGGAGTGTCGCCTTGCCTGTGTATGATCGTCATCGTCATCGTCAACTCACTATGAAACTGAGCCACTTGTGCAGCGTGTCTGCGATACGCATGTCGACCTGGGAGATTTTGCTGAGGGAATCACTGAACCCTTACTTCGGGAAGGAATGGGTACGCGAAGAAAAAGGGAGAAGGGAAACAGGATGGCTGCAGCGGCAGGAGGTGACTAGTCGCGTGTTTCTGGAGCACAGTTTTGCCTGGACGCAAGCGTGGTGCGACCTCAGCTTCATCCCGCATCAATCGGTTGATAAACCTCCTGTACGTGAGATATCAACTTGTACGTCACACATGAAGCCTCTAGATAGTCGTTGCCGTCGCTGGTCTGAGAAATTATCCGGAAATGTGCTCATGCACCACAAAACTGAGTTAAAGTCAACTGGAAACTTTCTAACGACACCTACATGTGCAATAATAGCATAAGAATCGTGAAGTGATTTTAGTGATGCCTACGCCTGCTCCATTCTGGGGTTTATGATACGGCGGAGCAGGTACCTTAAAAGACCACCAGCGTATGCATCGTCTCTTGGAAGGAACTTTCCCGTTTTTATGGTGCACTCGCTCAGTTGCACCTCTGAGACGAATACTGTCACTGTTGTTCCGGTCACCTTCGTATCGACCAAGTCAACAATATTGACATGAGTGGCCTTAACCGCTTGGAATAGAATATATGGAAGGTCATTGTGCCGCGGATGGAGACTAGTTGAGCTTCTACCTCGCGGCATGATTTGAGGGTATCAGGAATCGGCGAAACGTGGACGAGCTGACATAAAGTGCGCCATGAGGCAAGATCATCCGCGTCTGTGCCGTAGATGTAGTTGAACTGCTGAACAAGGGCGTCCCCGAGGCTTTCTCTCTCTCTTTGTCCTCCCTATCCCAGTAAAACTCCAGTGAAGCTGACGCGGATGCGTCGTATTCGAACTTGGGATATCATCTTGCGAAAAAAATCGTCTAAAGGTGTCTGTGTATATGTCTAGGAGCGCTCATGCCCGGTGTTGCTCTAGATACACGATATCTTAGCATATATACGAAATTGAAGGCAACCCTATTGGCCTACATCAATGGTGAAATCGTCCCCTTCGACATGCGCAAACTTGCAATGGGAGGCGAATCGACAACTACCGGTCTGTGCATAACCGTAGCACACCCAAGTAACCAGTGCTACACATCGCACTCGTCCAGAATATAACCAGTGGGGACCTTTATATCACGGAGCGGTTGAACGCATCGTGTTGTTTCCTAGATCCCGGTATCCTTGCGCCTCACTAGTCGATATGGAGTTGGGACGCCACATATAGCGGCAGACCCACAATTGACAAAAACTTCCCGTGCAAAGCCAGCTTCTAGACGTGAATGTGGGAGACAGGCGAGCCCACAGTAGGTGACACCGCATCGAGGAAAGTAGAAGAGCCGGGTAACGTGTGTAAGTAGTACAGCACATGTACCCAACGTCGACCAGATAACGGGATCATATCACGTCATGAGTAACAAGTGTTCACTGTTCGTAGCGGCAATCCGCATTTTCCTTGTTGCTGCGACTCCGCACCAGAATTTGTTCATGCCATTCACCCGAAAGTGAGGGATACGGAGAGCAGTCCAGGCTACATAGTGTCATTAAGCATGAGAAGAGAGCAAGGTGTTCTTGAAAACAACGTTCAATGCAAGCAACCATAAACAAAACCATCTAAACTTTTGTATGCAGAACAAATATGCCCAAACATCTTGCTCCAAACCCACCACATTGAACTGAAAATTCACATGCAACTTGTACCACACCGTAACGATTGCGCATGTGAGGTCGAGTTTATCTGGTCCGGGGAATTCCAGTGATACGGTCAAATCTGGCAGAACCAGGACGACTACCGTGATGTGCGTTTTCGAACATGTGCTCCTTAAATCGTTCTTCCGTGGCAGTACTACTCCCCAGTTGCCTGTAGTCAGAAGGAGAGCATAAGGCAAGCTCGGAGTCAAGGACCGCACCTGAGATCAGTCCATGTGCACTCTCGGAGCTTGAGGTATGCATACTCATCACCATTCGCCGTTATAGGCCACTAGCGTGACTTCATTGGTACTATTAAACTCAAACGTGTACGCTCTCTTTTAATTTTTGCAAGAACTCGCGAAAAGATTTGAAGCTCAAGTTCAACTGCAAGTGATCTTTCCAATGCTCTGATACCCCATAGTGCAATCGTCCGAGCTGATTTATTTTTGGAGCACAGAAATTACGCAAATCGAAGGTACGCACCCGTTTCGATAGACTATTATACTATCGGTTAGCACAGGGGCTCCCACTCCGCTTAGCCCGGGCCCGGGTCTTTGAAGCTTGGCGAACTTTGACTTCAGCCTATCCTTTCGGGCTGACGATAATTGTCCATGTTCAGTCTAGGAGCATATCGTTCTGGAAAAGCACCAGACTGAGTGGCGTTTTGTGGTATGGAGCACATGCTTCTGACCATTCCATATCGTTGCTGCGTTGGCTGTGGGTTGTCAAATATTTTCTTTATCTGGAGGTAAGAGGAACGGGGAACGTGATTAAATCAGCTATTGGCTTTCATTGCTATAAAGACCTTTCAGAGGTAAGACATGGGCCAGAAATTGCTTGCTCAACCACCGGTTGACCACTCCTCGTTTATCTCTCGAGTCTTTCTAACATCATGCGTATCAACTATCTTTTTTTCGTTATCTTGACCCGCGCTGTGCACACGACATTGGGTGCGACGTATCACAGGACGAGCCAACTCGCAGGCCAGAGCTTCCTTGACGCGTTTAATTTCCAAGCCATCTCGGACCCTACCAACGGCAGAGTGTAAGACATTATCTGAATCGCATTACTTGAAGGCTGATTCAAGTCACTACCCCAGGACCTATGTCGACGAGAGTACCGCCCAAGCGGATGGACTCGTTTCAGTGGCTAATAACAAACTCACTCTCCGAGCAGACTATACTACGTGGCTGTCTTCTTCCGACCCAGGAAGAAAATCTTTTCGAATCCAGTCAAATTCCCAGTATACAACTCATGTGGCAATGTACGTCTAGGCGGACCCGTAGCATGGGTGCAAAGCCTAAGAAGAATCATACTAATCTTAATTCAGTTTCGACATTGCGCATATGCCACAAGGTTGTGGGACATGGCCGGCTGTTTGTGCGTGCAATCTCTTATGGTTGATTGGCTTGAATCTAACTACAAGTTAGGGTTAGTGCGACTCAACGTCTCAGTGTTTTCCCGCCTGACGAGTGCATCGCAATGCCATTAATTTGATAGGGTATGTCCCTTTGTAGGATGATTTCTTTCATTAATATTAATCACAGGAAGTCGGGGGAAACTGGCCTAATGAAGTATGTTCAGAGTATGTCGGTTTCTGTGATAACTCATGGTTACAGGGGCGAAGTGGATATCGTAGAAGGTGTCAACGATCAAACGCCTAACAGATGCAGTCTACACACAAGTTCCGGTGAGATCATGTTTTGGGTCCTATAGAAGTACAGCTACGGGTACTGAAATTAGTTTTCAGGTTGCACAATGCCCTCTTCTCGCTCAATGACGGGGTCAGGGCATTTGTCGAGTCTTCGTTATTTGGTGATATCTGACACAAATTGAATTTAGTACTGTCGATGGTACAGATTGCAGCGCATACGATAACTACAATGCAGGATGTGGGGTCGAGTTTCAATGACAACCTGAGCTATGGCCCGAATTTTAACAACAACGGGGGTGGCTGGTATGTATGCCATCTCGGTCATTAGCTCCACCAGAATTACACAAACCAGGTACGCGGTAGAACGGAGTTCAAGCTACATCAAAGTTTTCTTTTGGGAGAGGACGAGTGGTTCCGTTCCAAGCGACGTCAAGTCTCCTGGGTCAAGCATCAATACTAGCAATTGGGTACGCCCTTCCCGCAGCCCCTGACAACCCTAATCAATATATTTCTAAAGGGGACACCCGTCGCATATTTTCCCAGTACTGATTGGCAACTTTTCTACTTACTTTGGAGCACACAACATCATAATCACCTTACATTCTGTGTGTAGTCATCGTCGTTTTTGACCTTTAACGTGAACTGATAAACATGGCTTACCAGGTGGAGATTGGGCAGGTAGCAGCTCAGCTTACTCCGCGTCCGGTTGTCCGTCTACATGCGTCGGTGAGTATCAACTCCTCTAGTGAGCATCTCGAAAGCCTCATCCTATTCTGTCAGACTACGTAAACAACAACCCGTCAGCATTCAGCAACGCTTATTTCGAGTTCACTCGTTGACATCTACCAGTGAGGCGAGCCTTTTGTATGAAATGCCGTGCTAGCAGTACGAAGTATTAAATTGTATTAACATTGTATACCCAGAAATCAGGGGCTAAGTAAATGCTTACAAGCAGTTTTGATCTCTGGGTGTGATATGGAGATGAATCCTGCCTATGGCGAGCTGGCAATGATGCAACTTGTAGTGGTGAACGCATTAAGTCCGGCAACCTCGCGGCGTCGGTGTCCTGTAGACAGAAACGGCAAACGCATAACCTTGGCAGACCTTGGCTGCGGAGGTCTCGTCATATTTCACTTGGACTCATCTCACCAATATTAAATTTCTTATACTATGTCTCCCCAAAGATCACGTACATCGAGGTGGGATATGATGCTGTGTACATCGCTGCCAGGCTGGTCGTCATGCGTTGAAGTCACAAGAAAGACGAGACTCGCACACGGAGTGTTTCTCTTGGCTTGTTAGCTTCTGGTTTCTTCCATTTGTAAAGCTAACCATATTGGATCCTTCACATCTAGAGCTGGATATGCGCAATGGACGGGGACATGCTCAGACACTGCTCTCCCCCGCAGGACGGCAAGGCCTACCTCGATTTACCTCGACAAGTGGTGATGGATAGGATCTATCATCTGACCCTACTAAGAAACAAAACCCCAGCGACTGCACCAGGACCTCCGGCACTCCTACAGAAGACCCGCGCCAGATCTATCCGGTACAGAGTCGATCGTTGTTCTGGGTGTGTGCCCTCGAAACAAGGGTCCATTCCCGGTCACTTGATCCTAGGACTATTCTTTATCAGAAGGACTACATAATTCTGGTTGCCTCACGGCATCCGTGCAGTCGCAGCACAGAAGGTGTATCCTCAATTGTTACGGCCACTCTTAACACGAGGTTTTCTGCAAATGGACACTGGCGCAATTCTGGTGTGCCTTAAATTCCTGTAGATCTAGAGGAACTTGTGCATGGTGTGCGTGCCTACGCTGTATCGGTTCACCTATCGGCTACTCGATACAACTTATGGTATATTGCATTAGTACTGCCCCAAACCGCGAAAGTGATTTGATGACTTTCTCGGTGGAGAATCGTATGTAAGTATGTTATATATGCAAGTAATGTCATCCAATTACAAAATGCAGCAGGCCGTTATTCATGGATTCGGCTTCCGGGAAGAGTACTAACGTAATGGTTCACCTTGACTTCACATGCATCCACAACTATTGAATGCCCTGTCTTCATCATTTGTGGGTCAGTTGCCATATCTAGCTGACGATAATCCTCTTCGCAGGGTTCTTCGTGGGCGCGTACGGGAATTCGAGTAAGCCACGAGGTGATTAATGAATGAATGCTCCGCTGTCGTGACTTACATAAGAGTCTGTTCGCGATGTGGCATAGCACAGGGGTTCTCCCATCTTCTGTGCCCCATAAGCCCATCCCCCCACCAGTATTATGCCCTCTGATGCCAAAGAGGTAAGCTCCGACACATCTCCTATACTTGTTTTGAACACAAAATATTGATAGCGAAGAATGCGCGAACGCGCCAGTGCAAGGCGCACGCCTACTCCACCCGCCCGCCGACGACATGCCCCTCGCCGCGTTTTTCGCTCAATTTCAATCCTTCTCATTCAATGCCAATCCAGTCCTCAAACAAGAACTTCGATCGCCTGATCAAGGTCCTCAATTTTGGACCCAAACGACCCGCAGAGGCGTGCGGCACGGGAGGGATTTAAAGACGCGCTCGTTCTGGAGTTCAATGAACGTTTCGGAACTGACGGGAACGATATTGCTGCCTGGCAGAATTTATGCTGTGTGCTACGAATCGTTCCTGTTCCAGATACGATCCAGGAGTGTCGCCAGGTTTGTGGATGATTATTGTGGCGAGTTACCGTGGCGCCTGAGCTGGTTGTGCAGCGCGTTTGGGATACGCATGTCAACTTGTAGACCTGGTTGATACAGCGAGGAATGGGACGCCTGTAGAGCTGTTTGCATCCCTGGGGGAACTGACTGCATATACTCTCCAGACGAAAAAATTCTTTCCGAAACACAATGCGTATGAAGGCGGGTTACTGAAGGAGTTGCTGAGAGAAATTATAAACACGTACCACGGGAAACGCAGGAATGGGAGCGCGAAGAGAAAAGAAAGGAAGAAGAAACAGAAGGCCGCAAAGGCGGCGGCAGGAGGTGACTGAACGTTTAGTAGCCCAGACCAATGGCTGGGGCTGTCCTCCTTTTGAATTCGTTTCGCAACATTCGCTTTTTCTACTACGTTTTCTGTACATGCAGTATGACGATCCAGCGACTTGCAACACTTACCTTGTACATGGAACTTTTTCCGAGAACGTGTGCACGTTTAACATGGCCACATTACAGTCTCGAGTCCAACTCCACTGGAACTACTATGTAGTAGTACGGAGTAGTACTGCCAGAATCGTGTATTAT
>NW_024537822.1:0-29699 GCF_016628075.1 Suillus paluster | reverse complement strand
TAGCATGGTGTGGGTTACGTCCCAGGCATACTGCGCAACATGGGAGGGGTCCCAAAGGAGGAGCGCAAGCAATGCATACCTTCTTGTTGCTCCCTGCCACCTCTGTGTTGGTAACAAACATTCATAGACACCCCCCGGGTTGTTGCTGGCGGAGCGACTCGAAGTTGTTTGCAACAAAGGTTGCTGCTGCTGCTTTGCTGCAGTTGTGAGGTTGCCCGTGCGATTTGGTGTGGCGAGGGTCAGGGTCAGTGTGGTGGAGGTCATGATTGACCAGCGGTAGAGAAAAAGGCACATGATGGCCGAATTTCAGGGGGGGGGAAATGGCACGTGATGGCCAAGTTTCGGGGGGGGAAGGGTACATGTTCAGCCACATCAAACCAGTGGTGTTGTCGGCATGTGATGGCCAACAGATGGGGATGAGGTGAGTGATTTCACCAAGTTAAAGTGTTAGTGCATACACACAATGTGGAGCAGTAGATTGATTAGCGGCACAATAATGGTTTGATTGAAGTGTTTGTACTGACCTGAATCACTATTACCGTTTGCTTTTCCCGCTGCTCATTGAACAGTTCTTCATGTGCTTCTAGGAGGAGATCTTGATTGATCTCCTCAAGGCTCCATGTTTGGCCCGTTCCTATGGCAAGATGCCATCTGTGGTGTTGCTGCGATTGGTACAACAGTAGCGCTTGTTGTTTGAGGTGGTCTGAGGAGTGCTGCCAGCAATGGTTCTGTAAGGCTGACCAGAATTGAATGTGCATGTTGATGCGCTCGTCTGGCCAGTCATGAATCCTCATGTAATTGAGAATATGTGATGCCACCTTGTTGAACTCCTCCCAGGTGAGGCTCTCAGTCTCTTGTCACCGGTGAGGCTTTGGGGTCTTTCACTGCATCTGCAGGAATCCAGGAATGAATGCTGTCGTTGGAGGGGAGCATTACTAGGGCATCTGGCTCTGCAATTTGTGAGAGTTTGTTGGCGTCATCTAGGCCTTGGTTGGTGAAGTAGTGTAACTCGCAATAAGTCTCCTGCTTTGATCTTCCTCATGGCGTACAGAGCTGGGAGGATTGTTGGATCTGACGGAACTTTTCCTCGAGTGAATGGAGCGTACTTATTTTTGTTTTTCTTCCATTCTTCTAGCTGAGCTGCTTCTCTTTCTTCTTGGAGGACTTGGTTGCGTTGCTCTTCTTCTTCTTCTTCTTCTTCTTCTTCTTCTTCTTCTTCTTCTTCTTCTTCTCGCTGACATAGTTCTTGTATTCGTTCTTGTTTCTCGGCCCAATGCACTTTTGTCGGTGTTGTTGGTTAAAGTCCACAAGGACACAAGCATGTGCACAGCTTGGTCTTCAGTGAGACCAGTCTTCTACTAGTTGTAGACGAGCTTGTTCATGCTCTCTAGTAGTGAAATCAGGCCTTACAGCCTCAGTTTGGATTCTCAAGGTGCATTGTGGAAGTGGGAATGCAAAGATGAATAGTTAGTGCCTAGTACTTAGGACGAGAGAATACTGCGATGGTGGGCAGAAGCAAAGAGCGCACGCCACATCGCTTATTCACGCATAGACTAATTCTAATCCGGCCTAGTTCCTTGGCCTGCTTAGACCACCAGTAGATACAAACCTTACCAAGACCAACTTATCATGTGCTACTACAAAAATTCAAACCCAGCCCAACTTTGATTCCCCTCACACTCTCACCAGTGGCTGGAAGATAACATTTGTCAACATCTCAAATCAGCAGAACAAGAGGCGGAAGGCACGGTAGAAATAACTAGAACCCTCGTACCAGTTACACCCAGTATAGATAAATAACATGTTTATACAAGCCACCTGCACCACACTATGAAACCCCACTTACATCAGGAAAAACCCGAAAATGCGGGAGCCCCCGGCCTAAATATAGAGACCTACAAGGGCCTTATATTGCCATGTAGCTAAATAAGATGTTGATGTAGCACAATGGACCTCTGTGCCTGGGTCTGAGGCACAACATAGCATACAGAGTTTCTTGGCTGGTATATTACATATGTAGACCATGTTGTCCATGTTGCAGTACAAACCTACGTGATACCAGCAGACATACAAAAAGCATCAAGGTCTATAAAATGGACTGTGCCAACTCATACACATTGTGACATGGATGCACAATTTCATCAACATACACTACAGCAGCATTCCATTGTAGATGGTGAGTGGAACACGAGATTGTTTGCAGCCCCACAATAGGGTCAGGGTCACTGAGTGGTGTGAATCACTTGACAAAAGCTAAAGGGCATTGATAATCTCTGAATTGTTGAGGCAAGCCATTCAGAGCACCAAACAAATGGATGAGCATAATTGAATAATGACATAGTGCATGCTGACATGGCAGTGAAAATCCATCAAATTGAATATCAGTATCTTGCAAAATTTGCTGATGGAAATGAAAGCGTTCAAGACAGTCAGAAAGCTGTAGAAGGGTGTCCTCTGTGATAATGTCTTGTCTCACGATGTAACAAAATTCGAGGAAGGCCCAAAAACACCGGATGATACCCTGAGGGACATGTCCCTTGATCGCAGGGAGATAGACTTTCATGAGGGCCTTTGAGTCGTCACCTGTCCATTGAGAGAATCTGTGTCCTCATGGAAATTGACAAAGTCCTGCGAAAGGCGGAGCTGCAGTGATTCTAATGAGATGAGAAATTAGTTAGAACAAATTTGAAAAAACATGCTGAAACTCACCGATGATCAATATCATCCAAAATCACCTTCACACACGTCTTCCCGTGCTCTTTTTCAAGATACTTCTTGACCCATGCCATGAGATGGTATTTAAATGCTCCCTTGATGACTTGATGCAGGATGTCCAGTGCAAGAAGCTGGTGAATATTGGCGCAAGGGAAGTCATTGGTGAAAGGCTGAACATATGTTAAAACGATACCATAAAATGGTAGAAATACTCACCACTACATCACTGATGACTCCCCATTCCTGTTTGGTACCATGCTGCTCAAGTAGTGGAGGGGTCGGGGCTTGGCTTCAGCTCTTGTGCTGCGCCCTTAGCTGAGTACGTGCCCCAAATTTGGAGCAGGTCCAACATTGTCCAACGATAGGACGGGTGAACCGCTAGGGTCCACTTTGAGGGTTGGGAGGTAACTGCTACTAGCGGTGGGCCGACTAGGAGCGGAGCGGGGAAGGTGGAGGATAATGCGGAGGGTGGATAGGAGCAGAGGGGATTTATTGATATGAGCAGAGAAGTAATAGAGAAGACTTAGAGCGTGGCTCTAAGTCAAAGCGGAGGGTCGGAGGTGACAACAAGGCGAAACTTGTGTCCAGAGATAGCAAGGTCCTACAGAGAATCCTCATGAGTAGAGACTGCGAGAATGCAAGTAATATTAAGACTAAGTGAATATCTAAGTACATGATATGTTATATATATACTCTCTAAGTATGAGGCAGTGATAACTAGGACATAGCTAAAGGCTATGTACTTACTGTATAGTGAGTAAGCGGGAAACATAAGTCGGAGCAGATATCAATATGTACGCCTCAGATGAGTGATCGAGCGGTAAAAGGTATTACCGGTGATCCGGAGTAAGGGTCTATGTACCAATGGGGAAAGTATATATCTAAACAGGGAAAGAGGTTCCAGTCAAATGGAGACATTATGAAAGGTGACCGGTCAGGCGGTCAAGCAGAAGCATAGGGTGGATGGTTGGAAGATGATTGGATGGAGCGGAGGACGGATGGATCAGGTATATGACAATTCCTCCCAAAGTACTCTGGAGTCAACTTCGTCACAAAGGGTATCTACAACTTCCTGTGAACGAAGCTCACCCTCACCGCTGTCCAAATTTTCAGGATAAGCGAAACATCTGATGTATTGCTGTTAGTACAGCAGATACCAAATGCATAAATTAATTACCTACTTTGCGCAACAATTCTGAACTACACAACCAAGGACAAGTTGCTCAGGATAATTGGCAATATAGGGACCGAGACCATACACCACACGTCTAAAATGCCTGTCCCCGAATGGGACAACCTCAGGGACAGACATGGCAGGCTTGAGTGATGACAAAGTCCGGGACAGTGAAGAATGAAACAATTGTTTCGGAAATGCGGATCATCTGAATGTTTTTTGTCACTACAAGACTTTGTTAATATTGAGAAGTGCTGAGAAAGTAAATACACACTTTTTGGAATAGCCAAAAAGCCGATAATGGCTACAGTATTATGGTGAGCACGGCAGACATTATTATGAACATTCCCGATTGAGGCATACAGTGGATAGTAGTTGTTTTGTCCCATTGCCACCAAGACCATTGTTTTGTCACTTTTGAGTATTACTGGGACAAATGTTGAACCGTGCGTGGTTGGAACTTTGGCAATATCATCCTGATGAAGTGTCAGTGAAAGGAATAGTGTTCATAGAATTGAACTAACTGCTTGGTCCCAGGCCCAATCACCTGACATCACATTGCGCCATTGGTGAGTTGCACTTTCACCCTGCCTTTCCACTCATGAAATGGCACGTAATCCATCTCATTTTTGAAGTCAGGATTGCCCAACATGTTGTGGATGATAGTGCATGGGTCACAGAACCATGTAGTGTATGTGGCGTCCATCCATGGTGTGATATTGGTAGCTGGATCAACATCTGCACCATATTTCATTGAAAAACTCTGCCACACGACATCTCCAATTGGTGTTTCATCAATAGTCAAATATAGGTCCCAATGGTCTGCAAAAGGAGGGGTATCTCCATGTCGCGCGAGACCAAGGCCCCACAAGTGCATCAATTTATCGATGTCGCCAGCAGACATCTGAACCTTCTTGTACAAAAACTCCACAGTTTCAAACTTCATTTGACTACAGTAAGGTGTCCAGTCACCTGGCTGTTTTGATGTCAAGGGAGGAGGTATGGTATCCGCAGGAACAAAATTACCTGCTGCATGATATATACGACCTGCTCAAAAGCCATTGTTAGAATGTATTGTTGTCATTGATAATAAAATTGAGCTACATACCATCAAGTTCAAGGTGATAGTCGCGATAGACTTCATTCACGTCCCCACTGACATCCAGGGCCATGTTGTCACCTATGGTGTCATCACCATAGTCCATCGGGTAGGTGTCCCCATGGTGATCAGCTGCATGGAAGTTGACATTCGGAAGCAGCTGCTCTCCATTGTTTGAATTGAATTCTGCAGGGCATTCATGTGCATTCGCAGGCAATTCAAATGAAAAACCATGCAGCGCGTGACGGTGCTGTGTGAGACCTGACCGATTCTTGAAATAGTGGTTGTAGCCAGTGTGCAGACAAGGTATTAAGTTGACATTGAAAGTCCTGCACTTTCATCCAATTGGTGCAGAAGTCAGAATGGAGTGACTATAGGTCAAATTTAAGTGAATAATCAGGGAAACGAGCCAAAAATATGGAACAAGGAGACAAGAACACAGTGCACTTGAGGACTTGGGGCATGGGAGGGCTAGTAGCCAGCATCAAGTTCCAACTGGCATTAAAATGAGCTTAGGGTCGGTAAATAGCAAAGCACATAATGGTGTGCTCACACGTCGTATAGTAACAACACTCTAAAACAACCCTTCTTCACCACTTCTTTGCCCCACCCCAAGAGTCCACTTGTCCTGCTCACCAGCTCTCTTCCTCACTCCTGCAGCTGACCATGGTCTCTACATGTGCATCCAATGCTTCAAAAAAAGTTGCTCAGGTCATCATAGATGCACAGCAAAAAAGACGGACCTCAGCCCAGTGTCAAATACCTGATCCGACCCTGATCCGACCGCTCTGACAATATTGATATCTGCTCTGCCCGACACTACATCCCTTCTGCTTCTGCGCCATCCATCCTCTGCTCTGCCCAATCACCTTCCGACCAACCGCCCCTATGCTTCCGCTCGACCGTCTGACCGGTCACCTTCTGTAACGTCTCCATTCAACTGGAACCTCTTTCCCCTTTTAGGTATATACTTTCTCCATTGATACATAGACCCTTACTTCTGGATCACCGGTAAATCCCATTACCGCTTGATCACTCATCCAACGCATACATATTGATATCTGCTCCGACACTTATGTTTTCTGCTTACTTACTGTACAGTCAGAACATAGCCTTTAGCTATGTACCAGTTATCACTGCCTCATACTTAGAAGTATATATATAACATATCCTGTACTTAGATATTTCCCCAGTCTTAATATTACTTGCATTCTCGCAGTCTCTACTTGTGAGGATTCTCTGTAGGACCTTGCTACCTCTGGACACAAGTTTCACCTTGTTGTCACCTCTGACCCTCCACTTCGACTTAGAGCTGCGCTCTAAGTCTTCTCTATCAGTTCTCTGCCTCTACCAATAAACCCCCTCTGCCCCTATCCACCCTCCACATTATCCTCTGCCTTCCCTGCTCCACTCCTAGTCGGCCCGCTGCTAGCAGCAGTTACTTCACGACCCTCAAAGTGAACCCAAGCGGTCCACCCATCCTATCGTTGGACAATGTTGGACCTGCTCCAAATTCAGGGCACGTACTTGGCTAAGGGCGCAGTGCAAGAGCTGAAGCCAAGCCCCGACCCCTCTGCTACTTGAGCAGCACAGTACCTAACACCCAGGTACAAGAGGACAACACTTGTCTCCAGAGAGAAAAGCAAGAGCAGGAGGCAAAGACCCACAAGGGCATTGCCAAGTTGCAGCTGTCCAGGATAAACTTGCCGTCCAGGAGCAAAATGCGACTGCCATGAGAAAACATCAGGAAAAAGGTCGGACATGAGTTGCACGCTGCAACAGTATATATCACTACATAGCCTTGGTAGTACAATAGTGCACCTATAGACCATCCATTGCACTAAATACCTCACTGTAGCGCGCCGTGATGCCAATAGTAGCTATGCGGTCTTCCCAGTAACTCATAGTCAATATGGCATCCTATAGTTAATATTAATGGTATCATAGCTTCTAAGATACAAACAAACGGTCAAACAATTCCAGATCAATGTACCTGTTGAGATAAAAGTCTTCTCACACATCTGACTCTTGACCAACACGAGGAATAAGATGGCACGGGCGAAGAACTTGATGGACCAGTACCACCAGTGCGTTAGGACCACACTGACATGAAGACTTGCTGAGGTGGAAGCTGTGCAAATTTTCATCAAAGGTTTGAAGGGGTCAAAACCAGTGAATATAAGCCAGCAGGTGTGGAAAATTCCTGAGATGTAATGGAAGCTTGAAAACAACTTGTACTTCACCCACTCGCAGACCTAAGGTAGGTCAGAATGAGCCCACAACCAATTTACGATGCTCACCGGATATACCTTCACTGGTGTACTCATTCCCATCTTCGATCACCAACACACTGTTGAAGTGTGCAGGTGCTGGTGGCCTCCTCACGTCTGATGCAGGAATCACTGGTGATGCATGAACTTTGAACAAACACTTTCGGTTGTTGATATGGGGTCGTGCTGGAGAGAGAATCTTGAGGTACTTGTAAACATCCACCCGATCTTGCGGTGTGAGCTTTTGGCATGACCAGCTTGGAACATGTATCTGAAGGAATTCTTCAAGAGCAAGGGATGCATCGTGGTCGGTAAGTAAGCGCTGGATTGTTGAATTCGGAAACGGACATGTCCTAGGGATGAAGTAGCCATGGGAACCTGTCACCATTGTGAACCATTGGACCTGAGAGGGTAAGTCAACACGGTTCTCAAATAGTCCAGGTCCTGCGCCATCCAAATCCGAATCAGAGTGACTGGCATCCGAGTCTTGCCACTCTTGATTGATGGGGTGATGGGATACCCACCAGCGAATGTAGGCATCTTGAATGTGGATGGACTCTTGGCATTGTAGCCAGGTGGTCATTTGCATGACATAGTCGTGGTGATTCGATGCACAGTAGGCCCGTTTGGCAAAATCAATGTGCAGCCGTTCAGGCAGTTCAGTGTTGAAACCGTCCGAGGTGCCAAGAAAGCGAATGGCATTGATGTAATGGATCATTGAGTGAATCTTTGGAATATTGAAGTGTTCACATACCCGATACTGTGCATAGTAAATGAAATCTAAGATGCCACGCACTGCCGTCAGAACTTTGTTGTCAACTGCGCCAGCAATTACACCAAGAAAGACACGCTGCAACTCGCAATAATCTGCCCCTGTCCATTGTTTGCACTTGGATATGCCTTTTTTGAAGTGTTGGAGTCCTGAATATGACGTCATCTCCTTGAACCGTGCGTCAAGTTCTTCCTTGCCTATGATATCAGCGTACCAGCTGACAATGTGATCCTTAAAAACTCCTTTGTGCAGCTGATGTAGAATGTCGAGGGTGATGCATGAGAAGATGTCGTTGTGAGGGAGCATCACCCAGAATGGTGAGTAGATCGCTTGTAGTCCCATCTCTCCTTCAAGCTGATCTTTTCCTATTTCACCATTGCAGTGCAAGTGCAGATTTTCAACCATGGAGTTTTGATCTCGCATTGGCAATTTCTTCATGTCCCCTCGCTCCTCTCGGCCCACTACACACTTCAGGCACCAGTTTTCCATGCAGCATGCCACCAGGCACTGCTCTGGAAAATCAGCGATGTACGCTGCCACAATGGGATACAGGCGTCGTACTTGATGATCTGGGCAGGTGACATCGACTCCTTCCGCACCTATGCTAACCAATGGCTCCAGGACCAGCGACATGCAATAGTGGAAGAGCCAATAACATTCAACAGACCTCGTGTCATGCATGAAGCATTCTAGCTTCGAAATTGGTAAGTATGCGATGAGGACTGTGGCGTGTTTGGATGGCTGACATTGGACATTTTTTGAGATGTTTCCGAGGCTCAGGTACACAGGCAAAACCTCCTGGTCTCCCTGGAACTGCGACAGCGAAGTCTTATCGGATGCTAGGATAACTGAAGCGACAACGGCCCCTTGGGGCAATCTTCCCTGTGGGAAAGGCTTTAGTGCGTTTTTTGCCAGATCAGCAGACACTGGCGCTTACCTGCATCTCCCACCACCAGTCACCTGTCCACATCTCATCAAACCACCTGGTCTTGCCCTCCGCATCTGAAAACACCCTCTCTGGTGCATAGGACACCATGTGATCGAACTCTGGATTTCCCATGAGTTCGCAGATGCACTCTACCAGGTCCCACATCTACAACTCAAGATCCTCAGTCTTGTACTGCCGTTCATTGGTGAGTTTGTTGCCCTCTACACTTATTCTCTTCAACTGCCATTCTGTGCCACGGGGAAGCTGATCTATTGCCTTCATCAGACTGTACTTGCTTGTGAAAGACATTTTAAGGCAGCTCATCTGCGCATTGGTGAGTACATTGTGAATTGCGGCTGAAACACACTGACTTACAATTGGCAGTTTCATGAACTCATCTATTGTGTTTTGGCCCACCCGCGATATCAACCATTTGACAAGTCCCCATTGCTCTGCATCTGCGAATGGTGCCCATGGATCCAGACCTCAAGCCTCTTGTTGGGCTCTGATGTCATGGAACATTGCTTCAGCATGGACCCAGCATTTGTGCTACTTGCCCTGGGTATGACTGCATGAATCGCATCCACATCCTTTCCTCGTCGTCTACTTCCTCAACTTGGACACCGCAATGTTGATCTGGCATCGCGGATCTTAGCCCTTCCTGTATGCCATCCCCCTGGCCATCAAACTCCCAAGGTACGTCCCCATCAATGTCCACCTCATGGTCATTGTTGGGTGTGGCTTGTGTGGTCTCTTGTGAGGCTTGCTCGTGGTTGCACAGCCAGTCCATGTGTTCCTTACAGGCTCTAGTTCTGCTGATGTGAATGCCAACGGCTCCTGTAGTTTGGAAATTGCCTTTCAGGCAAAAATTGCAGCAGTGCTGCATGATGAACGAGCAGGAGGTTGACAAGCTGAAAAAGCCAACCTGTAAGTGACAGTTTCACCGAGTTTCACCGGGCTGACTTGTGCCATCTGTCCGACATCGGACATCAAAAGTTTTTTCCTCAAGATCAGCACCATCTCTCAAGATCGCAGGTTGCCCGTGCACCTGACCTCACGTGTTCGTGTTGTTGATGCAGCACGTCAATTGTTGATTGCAGCGCATTGACTGTTGATCATGTAACTTCACAGATGGGACGTGACATTATAAAGGATGTGATGTTTTAACAAAGGTGTGCTCTGTCCCCATATTCTCCTCCTAATATTCTAACTCCCTATTCACACCCAGAATGTCTTCTACTGCTCCTACTCACCAAGCACTGAGTAATCTTATCAACCATACTGATTCTGGGCCCTCTCAGTGTCAATGACATGAACGCCGTCCTTCAGAGAAGGCCTTGTACCAAGGTATGTTTTTTTATGCACTACCACTATTATTACTAACTATATCATACATAGTTGAGGAGGACCAAGAGTGCCATGAGGCACGATGCCGCCCAAGTGGTCAAGAAAAAATCAAGGCCACCTGTAAAAATCATGGCGACAGAGGTGTGTGTTGACTGTTGCATCAGTTGCCTGCTACTTAATCATGTCCAGGTACACAAGACGGCACACAGTTCTCATCACAGGCTATCACCCTGTCCAAAGGTTCAGCCAATGGTCCACTTGATCTGCAACCCCAGTTCAGCACAGTCCCCCCACAAGAGAAGCACACCCCACAGCCAAAGCCCATCACACAGGTAAGCTTGGAATACCTTTGACTGTTAGTATTTGATAACTGATCAAACTCAAAGGTTCATACACCAGCTCCATCGAGAACATCTGTGTCTGGGGGCTCTGGGGGCTGGTTTGATGACCCTCTTACAAAGGTAAGTCAGCCGCATGATTAACTTCGCTTCAACTTCGACGTTGATGCTTTGGTTCCAAGGAGACTGGGTTTCTCAATTGTGAACCCCTGCCTGCACCAAGGAAGTTGACGATGGCATGCACTAACAAGCTCATCCAACTCCGACGTGCGCAGTCCAATGATGACTTGAATGACGGCGTGCAATATGACAGCGACAACTACGAAGACAATGAGAATGACAAAGACCACAACAACGACAAAGACCACAACGGTGATGTGTTTGCTGGTGGAGATACAGGTGACAACTATGAGGGTGAGTGGTACTCTATCATCCATTCAAATGGGAGCTGGATGATCATGCAGATCAGCGCCACTTGAAGTGTATGCGACTACCACCCTCAGATGATGAGGGTGAACACAGTCGTAAACGGATGTGGGAGTCCTCACATTCGCCTTCACCACAGCAAGGTGAACAGAGACTTCCATGCAAGATTCATCAGAGTAAGGGCCGTGTAGTGGCCCGGGATTACGAGGTAGCGGTCCAGCAACTTATCAAGTATGCGATCAGCCATTTTTGTGTCTGGCTCACATCTGAGTATGCCTATCCAGATCAAATGACTCAGGTATTGTGGGCAAAGGAGGCCTGCAAGGAGGCCTGCAACTATTATGAAGTAGAGATAGGTTTTAATGGAGAGATTATACAATTGGTATGTGTTCGATTTCTATGATTTCATCTATCTAATTTGGATCAAGATTACCCGGCGCACCTCGCATCTCACAAGTGAGGTGAAAGGGAAGGTTCACCCACTTGTCGAGAATATTTACGGTTTCGAGTCCACCAATCGCGAGTCCATCAAGTCTAGGAATTGAAAACTCGCCCGCCAGCTCAAGGATAAATTTGGCATGTGTTACCGGGTGCATTCTCATATCTTGAGTCATGTTTGGTACTGACATTTGGTTGGAAGGACCTCGGGGACAAAAAGAACAATGTGCCTCGCAGTGGTCTATTTCGTTCAAGGTTGAATCAGCAAGCAGTGAATTTAATTTGGTACCACAACAAGAAGGATGATGGAGTTGTGTTCGAGAAAGTTTTTTCGCCATTTCCGATACCCGCATTGGCCTTGGTGTACACCACAGTGAGTCGTTCTATTGCTCATTGGCTTCAGGCAGTGATATTTTTGGCTGCAGGCTGAATGCTGCATTGATGAATGGTGTGACGGCGAATGCGTGGATATCAGCTTTTCGAGTGGTGAATACAGGGAAGCTTATGATCGGCATCTCGCAAACCTCAAAAAATTTCATGCTCGAACGAAGGATCATGGGATACTGAATAGTATCCTGACAGAACTCAACAATACTGGCAGGTAAGTACATCTGATTCTCAAGGATTTGAACTTCGAAGTTTGACAATAATCATATGAACAGGTTGCATGTGAAGGTGGATCCGATCAATGTTGGAGACAAAGACTGTTTGTCCGATGACGAGATCAACAACGCGATTTGTGAATATCAACAGGTTGGCAGTGCAGATGCCAGTGACAAGGTGGAGTCTGACTTGGAGTCCAAGGGTGTTGACGAGGCCGAGTAGAATTGACCACTGTATTAAACTGTGAATGCATGCCATTGATCTCCCTGCTATTTGCAAGTGCACAAGTGCTCGTAGTATGATGTACCATGAGATGTACTTACCACAATGATTTACTATAGATCACTACATAGCCATGCTACATTGCCAAGGTACGACATACCAGACACTATATTGTGCAACTAAAAATATAGTCCAGGCTACATGGTACAATATTGGGGGGGGGGGGGGGGGGGAGATGCAACCAGGCTATAAGTGCTACATAGCCTCCATAGCACTATATTGGAGTTCCCGTTTTTCCTGATGAACCCCACGCTCGTCCTGTTGGCAAGGCTGCTGCTGCAACCACTGCCACCAAGATGGCACCACGTCCTTCCCAGGCTAAAGATACGGGACTGAAAAGAGGTGCTGCAGCAAAGGCAGCAGGGGCAGAAGGTCGCACCTATCCAGGCAGGTGAAGCGAATCCAATATGCATGACCAACAACAGTAAGAGCGCTGTGTATCAAAAGTTAAAACGTCCCGAAGTGGCATTGCGCTCCTTTAAGTTGAAGATGTTTGAATTCCTAGGACAAACTTTGTGTAGTACATACTATCATGCAAATTGGAAGGCAGGTAGCAATGTCCCATGGAGCGTGCTGCAGTGTCTACATAGAGCAACAAATTTTTTGAAAGTGATACAAAAAGAAAAATATAGTACATCGATAGAGTGTAAGAAAGTCGCGGAGAACTACTAGACGAGACAACAACAACGACAGCAAATGACAACGATGCACCAAAGCTAGAATATTGCTTCCCTATCACCACTGCTACTGATAGCATCACTGCACCCTTCACAACTAGTGGTCAAGAGGACAACCAGTTCAGATGGATGGGTGTTCATAGATGAGATGATCCAGCCCCTTCCAGGTGTCTTTCTTCGAGTTCTGGATTACTCGGAATGTCCTTGTTACATCTTATCAATTCAAACAGCAGACAATGAACATCAATCATATCAATCGCAAGGCTAATTCAAAAGCTCTGGAAACACCTGTACCTGTAGTATTGAAGCTTAAAAGTATCAGATTAAACACAGACCTTGAAGCATAAAAGACTCTAAACCTTTGACAAATCGAAAAATTGTACCTATTGCACAAGATGCCAGATACAGACAAGCGAAAATGTGCGCATACATGCAAAAATAAAGGAAGCGCCAAAAAGTAAATGTGCACAAGCACCAATAGATAGAAAAAAGACGCAACCAGGGTGTGCAAACAAATACAGATGAGTCCAGGATGAGCAAAAGCACGGTCACCAGGCGCCAACATGCACAGGACAGCAGAGGCAAGTGCAGACAAGCACAGACAAGCAGGGACAATCACAGACAAATACAAATGCCAGCAAACACAGATGACATGCGCCGATGTGCGGGAATGAGTGCACAAAGGAGAGGTTAGGGAAGGTATGGAAGGACATAAAAGAACTTGTCAGTAGTGTAAATACAAAAACACACACCTTTTCGTGACGTTGTTAGCAAGCCATCTGCCCATATTCTCTCTCCTCCACATTGTTGTTGTGCAGTAGTAAGCTGTGGCTTGAGCTGTTGAGAGTAAGCGATAATTGCCATTGGAAAGTAGCGATAAATCATTGGAAAGTATATCACATTGTGCATGTGACTAATACTGTAGAGACTTGGATATTACATTAGCTTTCACTCATTTCACAATACAAGTATATTCATGGTGTTGGATTTAGTGAAAATTTCGTGTGCACAGCACTTGTAATTTCATTGTAAATCATAATCACAGAGTACTGTATACACACTTGTACATACTAATAGATGGAACTTAGTGAAATTTTTAGGTGCACTGGCGAATCTTGCTCGAAACCTCATTCAGCATCATGGACTTAGTGAGAAAAATCACATGATAAGTACACTTGCAAGCAATCTTGATCCTCACCATCAAATTGATGGGCTAGATGGGTCGAGAAGGGGGGGAATGGAAGTGAGAAGCTGGGAAGGGGTGTAAAGGAGTGTACTGAAGCTTCAGTGCAGAGATGCAAAGAAGCGGGGAAGGGGCATACCTGCCCAAAAAAGGTTAAACAAAGTGTCATGGGAAAGCGTGAAGCTTCAGTGCAGAGACACAAGGCTTGATGCTTCATGAAGCATCAAGCTACAGATGTCAAGGAACTACACACATTGTGCATCAAGGCGTGTGTCTTATCACATACCTTGATGCTTAAATATGACACTATTGCCTGCTGGAAACATCTATGTGAATGTTGACAACGCTCACATCTCATTGTGGATTACATTTACCCGTGTCTTGGATTCAACAACTATGTGGCCAAGTTTTACCTTTTTCTCGGACACAGTACTCACAGGTGATGGAATCAGGTGCATTGTGCAGTTCTTCACCCAACACACAGCTAGGTCACCACCTTGGACCAATGTGTTGCACACAAGACAGTCAGATTTCTTCTGTTCAGTCAGTATGGGGACAGTTTGTGATCCCGGGGTGACTAATATTTTGCAGGAGCCGCTGCCATGATACAACGGTAGATATTCACTAGACTTACCTGTACTTGGTTCCGTCCTTCGTCTCCAGTCAGTCAAAACAGTGTATGAATCATGCAAGCGCTATAATATTTCAGTGTCCTGGAACGTTAATCTCTAAGTACTGTAATGTGATTGGAGCTGTGAGGGATATACAAATAAGATTCTATACAAACAACCGTGCACTCTATACCAGGTCTCCTGGAGTCTTCCGAGTTGCCGCCCAAGCTTTGGCTCTCTCCTTTATATCTAAGCTTTTGAGCCACATTGGCGACATTGTGCCTCCTGTCTCACTTCTTGTGCCTAATCCACTTCACTCCCACTCCTTGTTCGATGCTCTCCATAGCGCTCTTCACACCTTTATCAACCGACTCTCGCCCCGCAGCAGTGCCTCCTTTTGCACGCTCCCAGCTGGTCATCCCACTGCATGCAATGGAAGTTCTTCTGATCTCTCCAAGGTGAGGAACATAGTGATCTTCAAGCTCTTTGACATGTGCGTCAACCCAAGAAGCAGTACCTGGAAGGAAATATAGGAATACACTGACTAAGGCTGCGGGTGGAAGTGAGATGCGTGTGTGGAGTGCGTGTGAGTGAATAGAGACAGACATTGTCAAGGCAGAAATAGTGAGTGGTGATGCAATGGTCAGCATAAGAAGATATCACTCACAACTCCACTATTTCTTCAACAGAGGTCTACTAGTCTATTGTCACGAATTCCAAATACGAATCATTTTTCATTCCTTGGTTTCCCTTCAGCTATTTCTAGTAACTGAACCAGTCATGTGACTTCACTTCCTGTCACACCTTCACCTCTTCACATATCACCTGTTGCTTCTTCGATTGGCTCCCCTACTCCACGGGCTAGAACGATCTTGCTTCCGAAAGAAGAACCGGTTGGATCTTGGGTTTCTATTTAGTAACTGTCTTACTCATTCGCTTATATGTCATGATCAGTCATCCGCAGTATCGTACGACTCTTTTCTCATTGGCTGATTTCTTTCATACTCAGATATCTCCTATTCAATGTTATGTATATAAGTAGGTTAGTTAGTGTAAGTACTCCTTAGACTTAACCTCTTCATTCTCTACAGTTGTAGTAGACGTAGACGTTCACGCTCAATCTATCTTGTTCCTATCATCATCTGTGACCAAGTCCTAGTGGTTGTTGTCTGACTTTACCATTTGGTGAACTCAGGTCATAACATTTATGGCACATCGGGCCTTTGAGTGGTAAAGCATTGATTTGTTGAGTTACTTACTTATTTTGGTCTATCTTGTTATCTCGTACACCTTCGTACCATATGACTCTCGTCTTCTCTTCTCTGCACGTTAATCCTCCGGACTCGTTACCTAATTGACTCTGCTGAGATTTGTACCGCACTTTGCCTCTTGACCACCTCAGTATTGTTCTTACAACTCTACTGAGGTGTGTACTGTGCCTGTTGTATTATGCCGTCTTGTATTGACTTGTGCACTAGCCTTTGTCTAGGTACAGAATAATAGTATTGTTCTTACCAGAGCCAGAATCGCGACCAGCATCCAACCCGATGTATGGTGATATAAAGGCGTGGTTGTGATATGAGGACGTCAAGTGCATTTGTGGGATTGACTCAATTGATGGCGCTTCAGGAGGCATTGTGGACGAAGTGGTTGTTGGCAAGAAAAAACAAAGTTGAATCATTTGCTCCAGAGTGGTGGAGATTGTCTATCTTGCTGTTGACAGGACCTGTACGTAGACTCAGTAAACTGACTCAGGAGTAGTTTTGAAATACAAAGGATCGAAGAAGGAGATCATGGTGGTGGGAGCCGGAAAAGTACTACTTAGTTACAATTGTATTACTGAGGCATTTTTGCGGGGTGTGGGAATTTGGTGCCTTCAGTTCTTGGACTTACTAAGTAGAGCTGATCACGAGCAAATTGATGGTCCTGCACTGGATTACCTAAGCATTGCCAAAAGCGGAGGAGGCGCGTCTGGCAGAGGTGGTGGTTTGAAGGAGTCGTGTCTGGGATGAGCTGTGGACAGAAAATTCTGGGGACGGTCGGCGTAGGTAGAGCGGTTGAAAATGTAGTTTCGCTGAGCTTCCGAAGCATCTCCTGCGGTGCAATCGTGCAGCAGAGAGCTTGCACAACATTTCACCACCGTGCAGAGTCTTGGTGAGCGTTGCCGAGCAGGATTCGAAAGGACTGCAAATTTCTCACCTGAGGACCGTCAATTTTCCAGTCCGAACATGCTGATCCCACATGCACAAAGTGTGCAGTTCTCCGCGAAATTCTGATGGCTGCAGCTTCAGGTCAAAAAATTGACAGTCCCAACTCCGCTTGGGTTTACAGTCCCAATGCCAGCAGCCACAAATTTGCAGCAACCGTCCTGGCAGTGTGCTCGCCTCGCCAGCACTTGCCATACATTCTCAGGCATTTTCTCGTGCTCATCCTGACCTCCGGGACACATTTTATTGAGTCTAGATACTTCATGAATATATCTTTTCGCCCATCTCAGGACTGTACATCCAGGACTGCAAACCCCACCAAAAGGACTGTCAAATTTTTACATGAAGTGATGTACTTTCAGGAATCAGAATATCACAGCTGAAACTGTGACCAAGTTCCAACCTCCTGCCTTTTATCAGAACCCAAATGTGACCCGTTTCCCACCAATTGACCTGACTGCATCGATAGCGAAGCCTGTAGTTTTATTCCCACATTTCAACCCGCCTCTTGTTGGCACGTGATAGCGTTTGTACTGGCACAGATCTGGGTTTTACCCTGCATGGTTCGTGTGCATTTCAAGTCACGTATATCTTCTGATTCCCTTTATCTCTCACACCATTTCCAGTGAGTCGTTCCCTGGCAGAGAGCAGTTATAAGACAACCCAGCCTTCCACTCCAGGTCGCACACGAAAGCTCATAGCGGAGTACAAGAGCAACATTTGGTGGGCACTTCACATTGGTGCTTTCATCGTGTAGTACTTGACGTGTGCGCTAATACCAAATGCCATGGTGTGCAAGTCAGCATCATGCACTGTGCTAACTTGACCATACCAGTCCACAGTCATGTGGGTTTCACCTTCAGGACTGAGCAGTCTCATCATTGAAAAAGGTGCCCTACACGTGTGTTATGATGATCTAATACATCGAGGGAGATTGTTGATTCATTAACTCGGAAGGAGCGGGATTTACTCAGACTCATTTTTCAGTAGGGTAAGAATCACCATCCTCTCCTGGTTGAGTACAATATCTCAAATGTGGGCATTTGAAACCTTGTTCTTGGACCACCTCCACGAAAGGGAGGTAAGTTGAAATCTGCACGTCCGATTCGAGAGCTGTTGTCATAGGTCACCACACCCTGGCAGGTGTATCAATACTTACTGGCCATAGTAACAAGCCATGAATGCATACTTTTCAGTGATAGCCAGTAGCTTCTTGTATCAATACTCTCCCTGCAGTATTGCCCCCTGGTACCCTGTATTAATACACTCCCTGTAGTACTAGCCCTTAGCTTCTGTATCAATACTCTCCTGGGCACTTGTCCCCAGTGTACCCTGTGACATGTGCTGACTAAGATTGTTGAAGATTGCTGTATGCTTCCAATCAGATCTGTTAGATCTCTGGTAGATCACCTTCTGTCCATCCCTTCTTGACCCCTGACAACTGCACATTCGTCCACAATATCTTGTTGGCTTCCAAAAGAGGAAATTCACAATAAACATCCCATTTTGGTCTCCCCACATTATTCCCACACATCACATGTTCGCATTTTCCAGCCACACAGTGTGGGGATTACCCCACAACACCAAAAACATCGCCCATTTTGGGAATCTCCACAATATCAATTATTCCCACATCCTCCCCACCTCACTGCAGCTTCACCACCACACCACAATAAGCCCCCCCTCATATATAAGTAGCAGTTTGATATATATACATATATTATAATATAATAGTCCGCTTTTTCGCTTATTTGTGTGCCTGCTCCTCCTCCAGGGCCCTTTCAAAATAGCCTAGGGTACAGAACACTTTCGCACTTTTGCCCCTTTGATATGGAAATGTTCTAGAGTATTTAGAACATATTTAGGAGTGTATATGCAGAGATTGCTCCACTTTTTTGATCCCCTGAAGCGTCCTACATCAATAGATATAGCATATATATAGGAGAATAAAGAATATGTTCCCATGTACTTATTTCTAGATGGATATACATAGAAAATTATCCCCAGCATCTATTCAACAGTAGGAACAATGTATCAGGAGACCAGGACCATAGTACAAGACCCTGTGATGCAGTATACATACCCTCTCCTGATGGTTTACCCCCTGTGAAAATTTTTGCTGTAGGACCGGACCTCAAGGATTGCAGGGGATCTATTCTTATGCACATTTAGAAGATATGTATCACCTAGATACTCCAGGATATCTACAGAGTCCTTCTACAGGAGCATAAACATAGAAACTCGCACTTTTGACATTTTTGATGTTTTTCAGTATCTTACCCTTGCATACATAGTCCACCCTGCTCATATATCATCAGTGGCATGTATATAAATGCATTTATGCCCAGGATCAGCTCAAAATAGGCCGGGGATTTGAGTTAGTGTATATACTTGTTATTTCTACTGATAAGGGGCCCATACCTTCAAAGCATCGATGTTTATTAATTGGACACCTGGGATGCCTCTAATATATATCACTAATTATAGCTTTAACGCTTTAGAAAGATCCATCAAGGATTGAGTGAATTACAAGCAAAATAACATATATGTGAAAAGTGACAATTGACATCTGTTCACACAAAGTGACATTTATATATGATACAGGTCGAAGATTTCATTAAAAATGTGTAGGATACATGATAGACTACCTAAGGAACCTATACTACATACTGCCCTGAGGGCAGAGTGTTGATAGGGGGGATGTGGTGTAGAAGTGTTTGAATTGGTGGCCCATAGCAAAGTATACACCAACTAATCATTTTCGATGTTTTGAACTTCGGGACATTTAAAGTTTCCCACACTTGATTTCTTATCTATTTCACTTCCCCAGCTCTTGATTCTGGGTGGATCTTTCTGTATTTTTGAGTCCATGATACGGAATGGTGTCTGATTATTAAATTTCGATGTTTCAAAAGTATGGGCCCCTTATCAGTAGAAATAGCAAGTATACACACTAGCTCAAAACTCCAGCCCATTTTAAACCGATCTTTGGTATACAAAGCATATATATATACAACTGATGATATATGAGCAGGTTGGACCATGTGTGCAAGGGTGAGATATTGAAAAACATCAAAAATGTCGAAAATGTGATTTTACATATTTTGTTCCTGTTGAATGACCCTATAGGTTTCCTATGGTAGCTAGGTGATAGATATACTCTGAATATGCATAGGAATAGACTCCCCCACCACTCTGAAGGTCCGACCCTACAGGAAAAACTTTCACAGGGGGTGAACCACCAGGAGAGGGAGGGTGCACTATGCAACAGGGGATTCTCCTATGGTCCTGGGCTCCTGATACATTGTTCCTTTATTCTTTATTCTCCTATATATATGCTATATCTATTGATGTAGGACGCTTTCGTCAGAATTAATGTATCGTAGAAGAGCCTAAGCGATCAGCTTCTACAGTACAAAGTGGAACCAAGCTGGACTGACATAAGGCAATAGAAAAGGAATGACAAGCGTAGCAGAACAAGTAGGAAATACAATACAATGATGGAGGGTAGAAGAACTATAGATAACGAGATGAGACGGTAGAAAATGATAATGGTACACGAAGATGCTTCTTCCCTATAGTTGATTATTTTCGATAGAGATACAGCCAATCCAGAGCCAGAACCGCGTCCAGCATCCAGCCCCGCGTATGGTGATATCAAGGTGCGAAGTTCCAGCCGCAGCCGCGGTAGTGGAGACCGTAGGAATTGCAGCTGATGTCGTGGCTTGCTGTGATGACGGATGGTGGGGGTGTCCTCTGGGTTGCTCCGCCAGTAGGTTGCTGCATGACATGGATCTTGGGAGGTCGAGAGGAGCTGGCTGCTTTCTTCCCTCTTGCATGATATATCCTCTGCGTGAAAACTGTCAGTGATAAAAGAATAGAGGTGGAAAAAAGCGTACAGGCGCTGCCATGCGGGCGCATGGGACGTGCAACTACCGGTAGCTCTCGCAACTGGATGTTTGACCCATCTTGTCTGGTGTTGTCTGCCGGACATGAGGTTTTTAGCCCAGCTACGAGGGTGGGATCTGGACGGAGTGTCCTGTTCGGTTGCTCCGGGTGAATTGGAGCGCCGGCGCCATGAAGGAAGGTAATCGACCGAGGAGAGTCCGTTGATTTGGTGGGGTGGTGGCATTTCGTCCTCGGGAGGTAGAGAACTAATAAGATAATGGTCAAAGGGGACATGAGATTACAGATGGAAACCACGTACATCGTCGAAAAACCCTGGGGGTAGTCGACGAGCGCCTCCGATTTGCGGGGCTCGGCGTCGTGGATCAGCCTAGTATGTAGATATTCAAGGCCGTGCAAAAGGTCAAGAAATATGTAACATACATTTATGAATGGCTTTTTGACAGTGTTCTATGATGAACGAAGATGAGTGAGAAAGGCTGTTGAAGAGACCTGATGCAACATACCACCTGAAAGGATGACCCGTTGTCAGTGTGATTGAGGATGAGATGTACACAAACTCACATTGTCTGATAGAAGGTGACTGAGGCCAGCTTCCTTGACGATAGCAGTGACATCCCATTTGTATATATCCTTGTCGTAGCAGCCAGTGACGAGCGACCTTCCATCTATGGAAAAGGTCGCACACATCACCTCGCTTTCATGGTACAAGGGTTGTCCGATGGGCTGATTGGTTTCTAGGTTCCATAGTCGCGCTGTGTTGTCATATGATGCGCTCACGAGGATGCGTTCATTCGGAGACAGTGAAATAGCATCGACAAAACTGTTGTGTCCCTCCAGAACAGCCGTTTCGGTCCAGGTGGCGGTGTCGAATTTCTTGATTTGAAGGCGTGGCATACTGGCGATATAGTGGCGTGACCCGGCGATAAGTGTCTTTCCGTCCGAGATCCATGCCAGACGCCAAGTTGTGAAGTTGAGTGTTTTGAGCAATTTGCCTGTGTTGGCATCCCAGACTTTCAGCTCCGTGCCGTCGCAATCATCGTGCCATCGGGTGAGTAGCAAACCGCCCACACATGGCTGCCTTTCGCTGCCTCGATTGGTCCCAGGATTATCTTTCCGCACTTGACGTCCCATACTATGAATGTCCCGTCATTGCACCCGCTCACCACTCGCCCTCCATCTGGACTCCAGCACACAGAAATACTCCCCTTGTGTGCCCCGTCAATCTTTTGATGACCTTGCCTGTGTCAATTTCCCACAATATCACTGCACCATCATTACTCCCACTTGCTACTGTCTTGCCGTCCGGCGAAAGTGCTATGGCCCACACATTTCCACTTCCTTCGTCCATCCAGGCCTTCCCGACCTGCATACCGCTCTCCAAGTCCCAGACTCGAAGTGTGCCATCCCATGAACAGGTGATGATCCGCCGGTTATCGGGCAGCCGTAGGACGCCAGAGACGCTACTGGTGTGTCCTTGCATCTTTTGGAGAGGTTTTGTCGCTGATCTCTCTTGCTTTGCAGGGACTCGTGAAGACATCATTTTGGCTTGGGGACTTTACCTAATAGGAGCGGGACAATTTCAGCTCTTGCCCACCAAACGAACGCCATCACTCACTCGGAGGTACTTGGTTTTACACAGAACACACCCGTCCAGGACGAATGAAAGCTGAAAAGGAATGGACTTATCGCTTGATGCTCGCCAGAGCTAGATGGAGGTTGCTGTTCAAGTCCTGTACATGTGCGTCTTCCTTGCTTTATCCTCATGGAGCTTGCTGTGCAGATCAAGCGCCCGAGTCACGTTGTCTGACAACCAGTTTCTTCATCAACATCGACATCTCAGCATCACACCTGTTATCAAGCGAGCCCGCATTTCTATCATTTTTTACCCACCCTTATCTCCATCGCCGGCAAGAAATATCTCTGAGACTCGGAGACGTCCATCCGACTCCACCGCATTGTTTTCTCTAGCATGTGTCTCGCAAATCATCTCAGCCCACAGTTCCCGTATCTCTGCAAACATCCCCCGGTTGACAACCATTTGCCAGTATCGATACCTCAATGACTCAATCATCGAACAGGAAACGCACTAGTACTAGTTGTATTCTTGAACATCTTTTCCTCGCGCGAATCAGGTATGTGCTCTGCAGCATGAGCTCAGGCCATGTCTCACCATAGCATAAAGAAAACAGCGCCAACTTTAGACTGCCTACTGGACTTCAGGAACCTGTCAAGCGGCATCCTTATCTGAGGGTCTATGCGCTACTGAAGAAGACTCTTCCCCTTCCTCGCTTCTCCGCGCAGAGCGGCAGTGCCTTCTTCATGTGCGCAGATTTCCTTCTTTCCAAATCTGCGCCACAGCTTAGATCATCACCAATTCACCTGCTCTCGCTTCGAGTCTATCTAAGACTGCAGGATAAATATGACACTGAGTAGTATGAGCTACTTAAACCTTTATCGCTATAGCTCTTCTGCCATCGTACCTTCCCACATCCCGGATGACTGTCCGACGTGTAGCGAATTTGTCACAACGACAACTTTGCTAGAGCACCTGGCATCATTATTCCGACTTCGAATGGTTATGACCGCCCCTGCAATCAAGCTACTATGCGCTAACTCGTAAACTACAGCTAAACAAGTTCTGAAAATAGTCGCATGCAGTCTTCCTAATTGATATCGCCGTTTACTACGAAGCTTGATCCGCCAATTTGTACTGCGACTGCTATGACTGACCATGCTTGAGCCAAGACAATCGCTTATAATCATCAATGCTCGCAGGTTTCTCTCCAAGGCATTCTCGCATAAGCACTCACATCTCACAATCCTCTATAGGACGGCCGATTTTGGGCTTGCCGGGCCTGTCGCACTCGACATGCTTGCCATGTCCGACTACTTGATCCTCATATAGTGCCCCACTCCAGCGGGCGTGCGGAAACATCGTGCTGCCGACATGAATGTACACAAGTCTGAGTGATGATTGTAAGAAAGACGACGAAAAGGGACGGGTAGACCTTGCGGTCCATATACGTTGCTTATCTCGATATCCCAGTAAGTAGCCAGCCTAAAATATGTGCAGGTCAAACTTACAGCGTGTCGACGTGCCAAAGCCGCGCTTACGGATTCCTACCTCACTTATTTTATGTTCCATCCAGTAGCAAGCAGCCATAGAGAACATGGAGCACGCACTCGAGGACTCCCCGCAGTCGTTTGGGCGGGCGACTATATCTGTTTCGGTGAGCTGTGGTCTAATATTCAAGTGCAAAAGTGGGTACTTATAAACGTAGCGTACCAGTCTAGGTGAATTTGTATCTGTGACTGGTTAGCAGGGCGCAGCAGATCATAATTGGTCTCTTGCCCTACTTGCTTCACTCCTGGCCGAGGCCCAAATGTGCAGGTACACCATCATTACTATCCGTCATTGACGAAAGCTGACGTGGTAACCACTGCGCTTCGTTCACGGGCAGTTCAAGCAAAGTGTGTGCATATTGCATAACTGTGGCTTGCAGACTTCTACCTGTCTGTTCATGCTGATAGAGATCATACCTCCATGATATTTCACCAGAGCTCACATACAACCGAGCAAGAACCTTCTCAACGTGTTCAATGCGCACTAGGCATGCACCGAGCTTGAGAAGTCGTGAGGCCGAGCAGATTGGATCATACGGAAAGATCGACAGACTTGATAATCCAAGGCACCGTTTATTCAGATGATTTTGAATAATGTTTCGTATCAACGTTGAAAACACTACAGGAAATAATTGACCGACGGGGAACGTGACATTGATATATTGGACGGATATGCGATGGAATGACATGTCGAGCCGCCTCATGTGCCTATCAGAGATGAAGTCTATCGGGCGTGATGACCCACTGTTCCGGGGCTCTGTGAAAGAAGAGGAGTACTAATAGACATGTCAAGTACGCCATTTTTTCATAGCCTGACACGAGAGACTGAAGAACTTGCAAAAAGACCAGGGAGCTCAGACAGCTGCTCTATCGAAGAGACCAGCGGCCGAGCGCGACAAATCGATTTGCTCCACGTTTCGGCGGTCATCGCAACTCGCACAACAAGTCTGCCAGGTGAAAATGTTCTCCTTCGCATCCGGTAGGACATTCCTTCCGTCATTCTCTTTCTTCAACCTTTTCTAGACTCTCCTACTTCACCAATTCACATTTTCACTACGCCACCTCATGTACTAATTGACGCTGCTCTTGACACAATGCACAATACGCATTGTCTTAGCACAGGCTGCGCATCTGTTTTCTTATCGCCCTTGCCAAGTTGCCACTATTTGTTCCCTTTGTCGCTCATTCTTGTATTTAAGATGGCATGTGTCCTCTCGAACGATCATCTGAATCTACCCAGTATTCACCCTCAGCATCAGGCCCGAACGTCTCCCGATTATCGTGATTCGTCAGTATTATTCATAGATCTGTTCTAAACTATCTTTCGCGATCTCTACATTTCCCCTTCGAACTCGATTCGTTGCATCTCTCGACATAATCAACTGCATAGTCAGATGATTGTTGCATCGATAAGAGCAAGCTATTATGTCTAGAAATATAGAGATGGTAATATCATATGTATAGTATGCAGAGTAGAAATGAAGCGCGGTCAACCAAACCACCTAAAAATACGCAATTATCGTCTTCCAAGCCCACTCAGGCTCCATGCAACACTCGACCGCACAAAATCAAATCTGCCCAACATCAGATCGCGGATAGAGGCCGGACTGAACGGCATCCACAATGCATACACATCATGTGTAAGGCTTGCGAGTTTCAAAAGCTTCTTGGTGAAGCCCATGATTTCCAGCGCTCGCCCGTGACGCACTTGCGCACATTCCTGCAAAATGGTATCATCCACATCGGAATCTCCTGCAAACGCTTGAATGTGCTTTATGATGGCTTCTGTAAAGAAGATCGCGTCCCTGATGACCCGGTTCATGCCCTGGTCCCCTGCAGGCGAATGTATGTGAGCGGCGTCACCGACTAGGAAAGTGGCGGCGCCGGGGCGCGTGAGCGTGCGGTCAGCGATAGCTGAATGGGTTCTGAAACGTGTCGACCACATCAGCTGGTCGACCTTGACGGGTGTCGGGTTTAGGGACGAATCCGATGTTACACGCTGGGGCGTACATGTCGATCAATTTCTGGATGTACTCCTTCGGTGGTGCGTAGGGCGGCTCTCCGTTCTTCACCGGTACGGGAGAAATTATACGGAAGATGGATTTTGTAACGGGCTTTCCATCGCGCGTCAGCTCGGAATTACAGCGGTTGCTGAACGGTGTGAGCGTCAGGAAACCGTCTGAGGAAATTATGATATTGATGTGGCCCTCGATGGTTAATGGACTGACAGGTTCGCGCTCGAACGTAACATCTGCACTGACCATTTGAGTCAGTAGGTGATTGCCTAAGTTGGGGCCTTCTGGGTCAGAGAACCCTATGCCGGTGATGGTACGGATCTGGAGATGGTCGTCAGACATTCCACAAACCTAAGCTAGCAGGAGCTGAGGCCTCACGGTTGAGCGGGCGCCATCTGCACCGATGATATACCTGGCTCTGACTATTTGGCCATCCTTGAACGAGACGTCGGTGACAGGACAATCCTCTTCGTTATGTTTCCTGCCAACAACCCTGTGTGGGCGCTGCACTTGAACCCCAAGGCTCTGCAGCTTCTGCCCAAGCACAAGCTCCGTCACATTTTGAGGGGATAAGTGTACGTAAGGGTGGGCCGAATGTTTCTTCAGAGGGCCGAACCTGGCCTCGAAGATCTGCGAACTGCGAAATGTAATTCTGATGCCCTTCCCCTTGATGGCTTGAGATAGTAAGCCCTCTGCTGCATCGATGCTGGCTAAAGCCTGCGATCATAAGGTCATCAGTAGGCCTTCTTATGAACGCTTGAGTGGCACTTTACCTCGACATTGCATCCATCCGAGGTCCGAGACAGCCTCATTATCGTATGGTCAGTCAGATATCGAACTTGTCTCTGGAGGGTCAGCAGGTTGAACCGTATGAGATTTCTTTTGCCCATGATGGACCTTCTTTCATGCGGTGTTGCATGACATGCAGGGGAAGGGCTGTGTTTGTGCGCTTATCTGACTATCCTCGTCTGCTTGTGAATATGTAGTGGCGACGAAGGTCCTGGCTCTGCAATGACATTAATCTTCGTCTCGAGCAGGATCACACAAGCACTGACACCCGAAAAACTTACTTTGTCAATCATAACATTGATTCACATCGAGTCGACAAACATGCGGCCGAACCAATCACTTGCAGTGGTTGCGTCTTGATCTGTCGGCGTAAAGCGTACGGAACCATATCCACGCTGTGAAGGTTCTGGGATGTGGGCCTTGTTGTTCTAAGTGCTTTGGGAGGTGATCTGACGTCAAGTATGCGAGTCGATGAAGCGTAACATTGTTGCGAAAATAAGGAAATCTCAGGCCAGAATTGCAACTGTTCAAATCACAATATTTTGCGATGGCTTGGCCATTGTCGTTCCGCTCAGGCAAGACGAAAAAGGTAGCAGAGCCACGGAGGACTGGACGAAACGATAGAAAGTTCACACGGCGCACGGATTGTTGGTGTATTCATGGGGATGCAATGGTTTGCTATTACTCACAACTCCACCATTTCTTCAACAGAGGTCTACCAGTCTATGGTACATCAGGCCTTGGAGTGGACACAAGTAAAGCATGTTAACATCGATATGTTGAGTTCCTTACCTATCTTGTTATCTCGTACACCTTCGTATACCATATGACTCTCGTCTTCTCTCAGGCTTCTCCGCACGTTAATCCTCCGGACTCGTTACCTAATCGACTCTGCTGATATTTGTACCGCGCTTCGCCTCTTGACCACCTCAGTATTGTTCTTACAACTCTACTGAAGTGTGTACTGTGTCCGTCGTATCACGCCGTCTTGTATTGACTTGTGCACTAGCCTTTGTCTAGGTACAGAATAATAGTATCGTTCTTACCAGAGCCAGAATCGCGTCCAGCATCCAACCCGACGTATGATGATATCAAGGCGCGGTTGCGATATGAGGACGTCAAGTGCGTTTGCGGGATTGACTTGATTGATGGCGCTTCAGGAGGCGTCGTGGACGAAGTGGTTTGTTGGCAAGAAAAACCAAAGTTGAATCATTTGCTCCAGAGTGGTAGAGATCGTCTATCTTGCCGTTGACAGGACCTGTACGTAGACTCGGTAAACCGACTCTAGTTTCGAAATACAAAGGATCGAAGGAGATCATGGTGGTGGGAGCCGGAAAAGTACTAGTCACAACTGTATTACTGAGCCATTTTCGCGGGGTGTGGGAATTCAGTTCTTGGACTTACTAAGTGACGTACTTTCAGGAATCAGAACGTCGCAGCTGAAACTGTGGTCAAGTTCGAACCTCCTCCTGCCTTTTATCAGAACCCAACGTGACCCGTTTCACACCAATTGACCTGACTGCACCGATAGCGAAGCCTGTAGTTTTATTCCCACATTTCAACCCACCTCTCCGTCCTTCACATTACACGGCCAAGTGCCGCTTTGGCCCAAACAGAGGTAGTGCGAAAGTTATAGGACTCTCAATGGCGTCCTATTCACGGGACGATTCTTCACCGAATACGGCGCAGGCACATTCGCTTCTTATGACGATATGATAGCATGGTTTAAACACAAGTTTGACGTATCTCAGCGGATGAAGAAAGCGCCTCTCGACGCTCCGCGGTTCGACAGCTCGTGGCCACCAGTCTTTACACACCAAGACTTGTGTCCCCAGAACATTTTGTTAGCACGCGATAGCACGTTGTATGTGTTGGGCTGGCACAGATCTGGGTTTTACCCTGCATGGTTCGAATATGCCAGCAAGCGCTGTGACGTGCACTTCGTCATATTTATGGGACCTTCTGATTCCCTTTATCTCTCACACCATTTCCAGTGAGTCGTTCCCTGGCGGAGATCAGTTTTATAAACAATCCAGCCTTCCACTCCAGGTCGCACACGAAAGCTCATAGCGGAGTACCGGAGTAACATTGGGTGGGCACTTCACATTGGTGCTGTTATTGTGTAGTACTTGACATGTGATACAAAGTGCCATGACGTGCAAGTCAGCATCGTGCACTGTGCTAACTTGACCATACCAGTCCACGGTGATGTGAGTTTCGCATTCAGAACTAAGCAGTCTTGTCATCGAATGATTCCCAGTGCAATCAGCGAATTGCTGCCTGAACTGCGTCACGACAGATGGCAGCTTGGATTGTGATGCACTTCAGACATGTAAGCAGCATGCACGACATAGATGGCAACAGTCTCGAGTTTCTGCTTCATACATTAGGTTTCAATATTTTATCAGCCAGCTAACAAGTTGAGTAGTATAGCGTGCGTAATAGAAAGTAAGGTTTAATGATACACTCTAAGATATAAACATTTGCGTACTATGAGGTATAAACTACATATTTTAAAAGGTGCCCTGCGTGTGTGTTACGACGATCTAATACACAGAGGGAGATTATTAGTTCATTAACTCGGAAGAAGCGGGATTTGCTCAGACTCATTTTTCGGTAGGGTAAGAATCACCACCCTCGCTTTGTCGAGTACGATATCCCAAACAGGGGCATCAAAACCTTGTTTACGGACCACCCCCACGAAAGGGAGGAAAGTTGAAATCTGCACGTCTGACTCGAGAGCTGTTATCGTAGGTTCTTGACGACGCCACGCGCCACGGCGGAGGGATTGAA
>NW_024537821.1:0-29872 GCF_016628075.1 Suillus paluster | reverse complement strand
AATTCGAGCCTACGCTGGAGTTTCGGACAAGATTGTCATCCCGGATGAAAAGAACGGCATGGATGTCGACCTGAAATTGGATTTAACTTCTGACGAGCGCACGACTCATTACGGTCTGCGCGGACGTGCAACCACCCTCTTCCCCGTGGAGAGCCAGGCGCTGTCGAGTCTGGAACAGAAGCCTTATTTTCATAACAAATCTACCGGACTGGTCGCCAAGCTGTATTGGCCAGAAGAGTCGCGTGAAAGCGAGCCTGCCATACTGAAGAAGGTGTATGAGATTGCGAAACAAGAGGCAGAGGTGGTAGGCCATGTCCCAGAGATGTTATGGTCCTACAAGTTCGAAGAAACTTCCACGGCAAAAATCCGAAAGGCACTGGGACTTGAAGACGCCGAGCGCGGCAGCCGAGTCTTGTACATCATCGTATTTAGAGAGCTTATCCCGATCACGACGCTCAGCGGGATGGAGTTCCTCAGCGCATGGTGGCAAATTGCACTCTGTAGGTGTTCTTTCCTTCGCGCTCTTTATGTCCATTCAAACGCTCCAACAGGCCATTACGCCCTCTGGAGGAACGGCGTCCGCCACCGCGATGCTAGCCCAAGCAACTTCATGGTATACCAATTAGGCGATCTTTGGATCGGCGTCCTCAACGACTACGACTTGTCATCGACTCAAGACGATAGTCCAGCGGCCTCGAGCGCACAGGAACGGTACCATTCATGGCACTGGAGCTTCTCACAAAGAAAGCCATTGCAGGCCAAGTTGAGCACTTGTATCAGCATGATGCTGAGTCATTCATCTGGGTCCTCGCCTGGGTCTGTCTTCGGTACGAAGAAGGCAAGCTCCTCAGCAAGCCCAGACCACTCGAACAGTGGCTGAGAGTGGATGTCATTGGATGCCACAAGGAAAAAAACCAGCTTTTTGTCGAAGCTCACTGGTGATGATGATGATGATCGTCCATCGGGATCGCACCAAGGGAACTGGAAAGTTGTAATGAAGTGCTTAACGGTGATCTACTCTCATTATGGCCCAGGCAGGTCGAAGAGAATCAATGATGGAGAAGTATTCCAGCTGTGGCTCAAGGCCCATGTGCCGGAGCACTTGCACGGAGGTGTTATTTTACCTGCCAAGTAGGGTAGGTATACTTACAGTTGAGGCAGCGTGCCTCCGATCTTATTTTACTACTTTATGTTTAATTCCACAAGATGACAGACGGAAAGGTTGCGGGACTCTTCGCTGCTGCCTCAGCAACGATCCATCCGACAGTCGCGCTACCCGTATAGAAAATGTGTGGTCTCTTCAACGGCCTCGAGGCAGACGGCATAGGCATCTGAGTCAAGGTATCGAGGAATTAGTTTTTCCATGAGGGTTGCGCAGGCTTGGGCGTGCTCTGAAGGCTTGATCAAGCACGTGCAGCCTGCGCCAGTTGCGCCAATGAGCAGTAACATCGTGATTACCCATGGGAAGTTCCAGGGACTGAGAATGGATGTCATTGTCTTTCAACTACGAAGACAATCTGGTAATGACACAACTGATCAGAACCACTGTGCCCTTGGGCGCCTTGAAAAGCTTTGTGTCCCACCCGCTGCGCCAAGCCTCTACTTGCGGTTTCTCGGAAGCATCCCACTCTCCGACCTTCTCGGCAGCGTGAAGGGCACCTGAACCAATTAGACCGAGTTCCGGAAGGATAGTCTCCAATGGTTACTTCCCAAGGTCTGCTTTGAGGGAGCCCATGACGGCATCAACATTTTTCTGTACGACGCGGGCGAGGTGGAGAAGTTGCTTGCGGCGGTATTCCAATGGAAAGGTGCGACTCTCACGGAAAGTCCTTGACAGCCTGCCGTGAATCTCCAGGACATATCAGCATTTATAGCTGTCATTGGGAGACGGACGGGCAAACCTCAGTGATGCTTTCCTTTGGTGTGTACTTCAGGGAGGAAATGTTTGAAAAAGCTGACTCGAGTTAGAGAGGCTGGCAGGAGAGTGAATGATGTGTACAGACCTGTCACATCTTAACCATGCATAAACTGCCTTTGTGATCAGGACGAGGAGCTTCGCGCTCGATCCCTGATCACAGTGACATATATTTTAACCCTATCCAAAACACCCAGCGCTCCGGGATTCTGATGCCAACAGGTGCAACAACAAAAGGCTATATCAGTACCCGTGGTCCCCTCCCTACGCGCACCATATCGTTTGAGGCCGTATTCGTGAAATCCGGGCCTGCAACCTCTGATTACGCGAAATGCCCTCAAGATCAGCGCCAATATTTCAAGAGCACTATCTAATACTTGTTTCACCAGGTGCTTGACGTTCGCTTCATCTACTTCTATCAGAAACGTGATGACCCAGCCGCCATCAACCGCCAGTTGGTGATCTCAAGCCGCTCGGGCACGTGGCTCATCTTCAATGCAACCAGGGAGCTGGACGCTGCAGGTGCTTGTAGGCTGTCCATGAGTGGTGTTTGAAGGCGTGAGGAGCTTCCGTTAGGAGACGCACGTTTTGCATGTGCTGGGCCGAATATTGGGATTTGCATCATGGGGAACTAGAGGACTCCTCGTGGCGGCAAGACTCTGGGTCGACCATATCCATGGCCTCTCGGTCTAGCAGAGGAGAATTTGGATGTTTACCGGTATACCTTTGAGATTGACAGTACTCTTCCTTTCTGCATAGCAAACAGAAATCGGGAACGTTCTCTGAGTCTTTAAGTGCCGTCTCATATGCTGAAGTAATACACCACACGTGACTTTCTTTGAGCTGCAGTCACTTATTAGAAATTCCCTCATGATCAACCCAAATTGATAGCTGGTGTAAGGATACACGCTTCCCTGGTACGAGATCATAGTCTGGACACAGCACTTTTGGTGATGAAGTTGCAGTTTATGGAACTTGAGTAGGCTTTGTCCTCAACGGTGTGGCACAGCTGTTCTCGCATGCCGGCCCAACTTGCCGCTGCCAAGCATACATTTTGTAACTGCTTGAGCATCCCGAACCATGGAATGAATAGAATCAGGGCTGTCCAGACTTCTGCACCGCTGTCGACTATCAACCCGATTCGTGGGAGACCACCTGTACGCACCTCAATACGTTTCCGCCCCCAGTTGTTTCACTGCCTTATTACTTGGGCTGAGAGTCTTTGTTTTCGACCAGTCTCTTGGTGTCAAGATGATAAAGCAAAACACATCGCCAGCTGCAAGACTGATATAAATGCTTAAAGGTGGCGTCTTGATTCTTGTTGTCTGACCACTCTTGTCGCGGTCGCACTTCTCGCCGCCTAAAACCACGCGAGAGATGCACGCTTAAGCTGTGATAAACAGCAACACTGAGCGTGCATTTCAATGCTCTGGGCGGCACGGTCTGTTTAATCTCAGATCTCGCCGGAGCCTCGTGTCACAACGTGACGTTCACTCCTAGAGTCTTGCGCCGGCCATATATAAGCACCCATGTCGCCTTCTATGCGCTTCTTCATACTCCACTTCCGCCAGCTGCACTATTTGCCCCCCATATTTCTGTTGAAATGTCCGAGTATGACTTTGGAAACATTCGTATTGATACAAGTTTCTCGCGTCCCGGTAGTGCTACTCGGGATTTCCTTGGCACAGAGCCAATGCCCAGGGACCGATACTCTAGGGCAAGCCATGCATCGCGTGTCCGAGACGTTACTTGGATTTCGGCCTCTCAACCATCCCAGTACCCTGCAACTCAAACTCCCCAGACACCTCGCTGGCACCATTCCACCCCTGTGCTACGTACAGTACCCAATACAACACAGCCTACTCTGTCTGACTCAGACGAGTACATGACTGTTGACATCGAAACCAATGTCGAAGAGGAGAAGGGTTATAGGTTTGCCGAGGGAAGCGAGAGGAAGCCCAATGGGAAAAAGAAATTTTACGGGGGGTTTATGGATGGGTTGAAAAGCTTACCGAGAGTCATGTCGAGAGGACGTTTGAATTCGAAGGACCATGCCAAGTCAGGGAAGCAGGGGACCGCAATCCCTCCGTACCAACCGGCTTCTCAATCTCCAGGAATCTCACTTGCACAACGGCAGGGATTAGCAAATTATGTACCCCAGGTAGAGAGAGTTGACACCCCACCATCCGACATGCTTTCTCCTACAAGACCCAACATCCTGCTTGATACTGATACACGCACATCCATTGCGGATACAAGGCGTGACCGGACATTGTCGGCTGTCAACGAGTTGTACGAACCTACTCACTCGCACAGCCATGATGACCTATTCCACGGTGACTCTCATAGCCACCGCCACGATACCTTGAACATTTCCCATCCTTTTCACCACTCCACTGATGCGATCTCCACTGCTCATCCTTTTCATCGCTCCGCCGAAGCGATTTCCATTCCTCATACCATTCATCCTTCGACACAAGCTACTGCGACTCCCGTCCTTGTGGAGCCCCGCCCTGCAGAGGACTTCGCAAAGATGGAGTCTCCAATCCGCCCCCCGCCAGAGGAATCCATTGGCTCTCAAGTGGCGCGTGTTCGCCGATTTATGCGGGACCTTGGCGGTCTTCCTTGGATTTCTCCAGCTCGTATTTCAAATGAGTATGTCCCAGGACAGGGTGCCCGGAGGAGGCACAGCCGCCAACGGTACTCCAAAGCATCAAAGAGCTGGTATACCCAGCGAAACAAGGGAACGTTGGACTTACTCTCAGGTCCATCAACTCCTTTATCTACCGGTCGTATTCCACAGCACGTTCAGAACTCGCAGCCTGCTCCAGCTCCAAGACCATACGTCATGAGCCCGAGCACTGCGAGCCTCATGTTCTCCAGGCAGTTATCTGGTGGGCGGTCCAGATCGCCTTCTTCAGACGGTGCTCCATCTTCAGAAAGTACTGGTAACCCACCGTACTCCGGGCCATTGTATCCAGCATATGTTGCTCAACCGTTGTTTGTCTATCCTTCTGGACTTCCATCTCCTGGAAGTGGTATGGAGGGGCAGCCGCGACCGGTGTTTTTCACAACACCTGTTGCACCGCCATTTGCGTCTCCTGAAAGGTCACGGTCCCCACTGCGGCATGGCACCCCCAGGACACCTGTGATGGGATGAACCTTTATATATATATATATGACCTCTTTTTGCTACGGTTACCCGTGTCGCATACCAGTCTTGGAGCGGGGCCCTGAGCGTTCACTCTTTCATCTCTTGCATAGCACCACACATTGGTAGCATGATCTCTCCAATTTTCCGTCGTTGGTCAGGTGAATAATGTATGTCATTCGTTCACACTCAGTCGCACCAATGTCAATCTTCGAACCTAGTTTTAGCTGAACTTGAAACCTTCACGATCATCATGATGGACGTTACGAGGTACTGTCAGCGTAACAACATTTCATAAGACAATACTCCTGAATCCTGTCCCTTGGTATTCGATCTCTTCAAGATCTCTTGGTGGACACCTCAGTATATCGGGCGTGCTATTGAAACATGATGCATATTGGATCCTGATCGGAACAACAAGTATTGATAGTGCTCTTGAAATATTGGTGCTGATCTTGAGGGCATTTCGCGTAATCAGGGGTTGCCTCAAAGCAGACCTTGGGAAATACCCATTGGAGACTATCCTTCCGGAACTCGGTCCAATTGTTTCAGGTGCCCTTTACGCTGCCGAGAAGCCCGGAGAGTGGAATACTTCCGAGAAACCGCAAGTAGAGGCTTGGTGCAGCGGGTGGGACACAACGCTTTTCAAGGCGCCCAAGGGCACAGTGGTTCTGATCAGGTGTGTCATCACCAGATTGTCTTCGTAGTTTAAGAACTTGAGACAATGACATCCATCCTCAGTTCCTGGAACTTCCCATGGGTAATCACGATGTTACCGCTCATTGGCGCAACTGGCGCAGGCTGCACGTGCTTGATCAAGCCTCCAGAGCACGCCCAAGCCTGCGTAGCCCTCATGGAAAAACTAATTCCACGATACCTTGACTCGGATGCCTATGTCGTCTGTCTCTGACATGCAACATATTCTATATCTATTTTATTCGCCGGATTCCCTGTAAGTGCACCGGCACCACGTCCCGCAACCTCTCTGTCTGTCATTAAACATAAAGTTCATTTCTGCAAAATAAAATCGGAGGCACGCTGCCTCGACTACAAGTATACCTACCCTACTTGGCAGGTAAAATAACGCCTCCATGCAAGTGCCCCGGCACATGGGCCTTGAGCCACAACTGGAATGCCTCGTCATCGACCATTTTGGTGGGCCCGTCTGGGCCATTATGCGACCAGATCGCCACTAAGCACTTCCTTGCGACTACCCAGGTGTCTTGGTGCGATCTCGAGGGACGCAGGTCTTGGTCACGGAGCCCCGCTGACAGAAAGTCGTTCTTTTTCTCCCTGCATCCAATGGCATCTACTCTCAGCCACTGTTCGAGTGGTCTGGGCTTGCTGAGGAGCTTGCCTTCTTCGTACCGAAGACAAACCCAGGCGAGGACCCAGATGAATGACTCAGCATCATGCTGGTACAAGTGCTCAACTTGGCCTGCAATGGCTTTCTTTGTGAGAAGCTCCAGTGCCATGAATGGTACCGTTCCTGTGCGCTCGAGGCCGCTGGGACTATCGTCTTGAGTCGATGACAAGTCGTAGTCGTTGAGGACGCCGATCCAAAGATCGCCTAATTGGTATACCATGAAGTTGCTTGGGCTAGCATCGCGGTGGCGGACGCCGTTCCTCCAGAGGGCGTAATGGCCTGTTGGAGCGTTTAATGGACAATAAAGAGCGCGAAGGAAAGAACACCTACAGAGTGCAATTTGCCACCATGCGCTGAGGAAGTCCATCCCGCTGAGCGTCGTGATCGGGATAAGCTCTCTAAATACGATGATGTACAAGACTCGGCTGCCGCGCTCGGCGTCTTCAAGTCCCAGTGCCTTTCGGATTTTTGCCGTGGAAGTTTCTTCGAACTTGTAGGACCATAACATCTCTGGGACATGGCCTACCACCTCTGCCTCTTGTTTCGCAATCTCATACACCTTCTTGAGTATGGCAGGCTCGCTTTCATCCGACTCCTCTGGCCAATAGAGCTTGGCGACCAGTCCGGTAGATTTGTTATGAAAATAAGGCTTCTGTTCCAGACTCGACAGCGCCTGGCTCTCCACTGGAAAGAGGGTGGTTGCACGTCCGCGCAGACCGTAATGAGTCGTGCGCTCGTCAGAAGTTAAATCCAATTTCAGGTCGACATCCATGCCGTTCTTTTCATCCGGGATGACAATCTTGTCCGAAACTCCAGGCGTAGGATCGAATTTCGTGTTAAGGCCCCATTGTTTGTATTTCATTCGCTGCATAATGAGGAGCAAGACCATAAAGCGTGGAAGGTCCTGAACGAAGTTGATGCCCGAGCATTGAATTACGTCTTGCCGATCAAAATACCAGATATAAATGACGTCGTCTGGAACGAGCGATAAGTTCGGTGGTAGGTCAATGATGAAACATCGACTTACTCATCACTATAGAGGAGATGACGTGGAGACGCGCGATATGAGCCGCGAACATCTCCGCAGCGTACAGACCATTCTGGACGACAGGATGAAGTTTTTTGGGCTCCTTCTCGTCGGTCTTCTCGTTGTTGCTCCTGGATCGCTTGGCAGGGGGCTCGTTGGAGTCCAAGTGACCAGAGTTACGCTTCTGGTCTGCTTCATTTTTGTCTTTGATTCGCTCAGACGTTCGTCTTACTGCATCGCCCACGTCAGTAAGGAAGTAATAGGCGGAGATAGTGAGCGGCTTACACTCATGCGATGCCCCGTGGGCGGTCTGAGTAGGACCAACGGCAGGTCTTGAACCTGTTAGCTCAGCTGCTTTGCCTCCGAGTCGCTTGGACGTTTGTCTTGCTGCATCGTGCATATTGGTAAGGAAGTAGCAGGCGGACATACTAGGGGGCTTACACTCATTCGATGCCTCATGGGAGGTTCGAGCAGGCACAGCGGCAGATGTTGAACCTGTTGGCTCGACAGGGTCGTCCGTTTCCTTGCGATACGCCATATAAAGATCATTAGGAACAACGTAATCCGTGTTGTATTTCTTGGACGGCGGAAGAGGCAGACACTTCCGCGTGCGTTTGAACTCCACCGTCGATCGAACATCAATCCATCGGAAGTTGTTGTTGGGGGGCTCAGCGGGCGTTTTATTTGACATGTCTCGAGCACATTTTTGAGAGACGATAACCACGTCAGGCTTGCGTTTAGACTGTTCGCCCTGGTGGTTTTGGAACATGGGCATTGGGTCGTTTGTATGAAATAGGATGTTGCTGTCATCCTTGGCGTTAAAAGTAGTTATTCCAGGCACCTTCAGTTTGCTCAGTTCAAGGAGGGCACAGTTGGCAGCTCTGACGAAAGGCGCATAAGAGGCTTTTTTCGTTCTCGGATTCACAACTTGACAGTAGCGTTAATCTTCTCTCAGCGTAACTGAATTTTCACTTACAAATTAGTCAAGTGTTTCGCGATTTCCCGTGCTACGCCTGTCCCATTGCAAAGGTGCAGGACGGCCTTGAGGGAAGTTCCAAGTAGCGTCGACTTCTCATTGTCAGGAAGGGACTGGGAAGGATCTGTGCACATTTCAAGGAGCTCCTGCAGCATTTTTTCGGCATCAGATTTCCTGGAGTTCTGGACATCTCGCCCGATCCATAGGCGGACATCATCGACTCTGCGCGAGCGGCGAAGAAGTTCATATGGGTAACGGCGGCAGGAGCAAAGGAAAAGCTAACGCACTCAACACCTAGAGTGCTGATGTGTTCGCTGACAACAGCGGAGCCAACTGCGTGTGGAGTGGACTTGAGCTTGAGCTCGGCGGGCACGGCAGAGTTACGGAGAGGTGTCTTCGGTCCAGTGGCGCCAGCATTATTATTTGCCATGACGAGAGGCTATAGAAAAGAGAAGAGAACTTTGGGGGACAAGAAGACGCTAACCTAGGCTCGCTTTTAAGCTAGCACAATATCATTGTTAGACGCATCGAGCCAAGACCCCCAATCGATAGTTGAAGGAAGTTTGATCACTGAGCGCTTACTGAGCGTTGAGCCACAGTCACGGTTACGTTTGTGGCGCACGTGACAACGAAATCAAGATTCAAACCACATCATGATGCTACCATCAACACACGTGCACATATATGACTCAGAGACTAGTGTCTTCCTTCGATTAGTCTAGCTAGGGGAGACTACTCCGGCAGTGCCAAGGTCATTCAAACCTCCTTCCAATTTCATACTAATAATGGAAAAAGGCGATTCGTTCTCCATCAGCCAAGCTTCCAAGCTTTGCCAACTAATATCAACAGATCATATTGGCAGATATTGAGAAAATGGTTGTCCCTGCCTCCACCAGTGCGCAACGTCAGCAGACTCAGTACAATACCTAAATGTCTTCCTCCTCTCTTCTCTCCCTATACTGCAGCCATCATGCTTAGGGCCCGTTCGGCAACCGCTCATTTCATTTGTTTGGGTGCGTTTCATTTTGAAACGGACGGATGTTGAAGTGAAACAGATGCTCCCACAGATGTCACATGCTGTCACACATGTACAAATACATCAGATAATGAATGATAACCATCAGTTTGCTGCTCGAGCTCTTCAACTACTAGTATGACCTCATCACGGAAGAGAAAGGGCCTCAAAGCCTCTCTTAAGGCAACCCACACCTGCAGAAAGAGAGCTGCAGTGCTAGCTGCTGCATTTTCAGCTGCTGCAGTGGCAGTGGCCACCTTGCCCTATCTTGACAAGATTCCTCAGCACAACTCTATCTTGACGGGCCATTCATGGGTCTGGGAGCTCTTATCAGGACATCCCCGTCGCTTCCATAATATGATGGGCCTTTCCAAGCCAGTATTTCGCTGATTGCTCCATGAACTCAGTGAAGATGCAGACCTTGCACATTCAAGATATATCTTGTCTGAAGAACAGCTGGCAATTTTCCTTCAAATCTGCCGTACTGGGAGTACAAATTGGGACATGCAAGAACGGTTCCAGCACAGTGCAGATACTATTTCAAAGTGAGTGCCCAACATTACTATTTAAAATGCAGTAGGATTAATTTATCACTGTGACTGTACTATTAGGATTTTTCTTTGTCTTCTAGACATGGTAGTATCACCACACTTTTATTAGCGCTATGTCAGCCTGCCACCCAATGATGTAGTCCCCCCTGAGATTTACAGTAATCCCAAGCTCTACCCATTTTTTCAACACTGTCAGGGTGCAATTGATGGGACACACATTGATACCTTTGTTCCCAATGATGCCCTGACTGCTTGCTACCGCAATCGGAAGGGCCACCTCTCACAGAATGTCCTTGCTGCATGCACATTTGACATGCGCTTTTCATATGTTCTTGCAGGATGGGAGGGAAGTGCAGCTGACAGCCGCATATATGATGCTCAGCAAACCGACTTTCCCATCCCCCCAAATCTCTGTTACCTCGCTGATGCAGGGTTTCCATTATGTGACTCACTCCTGGTTCCATATCATGGTGTACACTATCACCTCAAGGAATGGGGTTGTTCAAGTCAAAGGTATGATTGTTTTTTCTGTTAATCAACTGTTCAAAAAATGCTGAAAAATAACTAGACCAAAAAATTGCCAAGAACTGTTCAACCTACGACATGCCCAAGCCCGAAATGTTATTGAATGCATTTTTGGTGTGGTGAAGCATCAATTCTGGCTAATGGTTGCTGCCCCAGAATACAGTCTTGTGGTACAGACAAAGCTGGTTCCTGCCCTCTGTGTCTTGCACAATTTCATCCGTGTTCATGATCCAGATGATGAAGAGGAAGGAAATGAGGAGGCAGAGGTGGGCACTGATCAGGCTGTTCAGGCTGTACAGCAGAGAGTTGAGGATTTCAGTCATCCAATCACACCAGCAGAAAGGGCAAGGGCAGGACGAAAACGAGATGATATAGCAGAAGCAATGTGGGCACAGTATATTGAGTATACTGTGAATGAGAACTAGGAAAATCTATCTACATTTTTCCAAGTTCAAGACGAATGTACATAGAATGGAGAGGGACATCTGAAATGGCAGTGTAGGCATCTGCAATAGCTACATCCTTGGTAAATAGAGCAACAACCTTGGCACGTTCGTCAGAAGATAAGGATGCATCAGCACAAACAGCCTGGATGACATTGATACGTCGTTTCGGAGTACTGGGAACATCATCAAGAAAACTAGTAGGAGCAGTGAATGACGTAGCAACAGACTCGAGAGCATCAGCTACTCCGAGAATTGCTGCTGGACCAGTCAGCTTTGCATTGGAACATTTTTGATGGACTCCAGTTGAAGCTGGTGATACTGAAGGAGCATGTCCGCGTTTCGGAACACATGGAGTGTGAGAAATAGGTGTCAACTGGTGTGAATACAAGTCAGACAATGAAGCAAGCAAATTGATGTACATACCACTTTCTCGTCAGCTGATTCAGACTTGTGATTCCCTCCAAGTGCATCCTCACCTACGAAGACATCATCTTCATCATCGAGGAGAAGTGTGCTTGGCCACGGAGGGCTTGTCTCATACCCAAGACTATTAATATGCAGTGCCCCTTCACCCGTGGCATGACACCCATCCACGAGCACGATGATGTCATCATAGAGGGGGAATGGTGTCAAATGCCAAACCTTGGCTTCGGGATGGGCCTAAACAGCAATTCAGTCAAGAAATGAACAAAATATGAAAGCTTACCTCAAGGTAATCATCCCACACTTTGTCACTGGCAATGACAATCTTCCTCGTCTCATCCCATCCAAATCTGGACAGCTCTCGCAGTTTTTGGACAACGACACAGTTGGCCTTCAACTTCGAACAATAAATCAGCATGAAAATGGAGGAAAAATACTACTTACAGTGGCCCAATGACACGAGCAACTTTTTGCAGTTTTCAGAGCACCCCCACTGGTTTTGTGGCTGTCTTTGAGGGCCTTTGCTGCAGCTGTAAATGCTGCAGACTTGAAGGTGCCATTATCAGCTGAGTTTCCATCAGCAAAAGTCTTGAGAGAGTCAAGGAGTGTTGCATCATCTCCCGAAATCCACTTCGCATTCCGTGGAATCTTCCTAGTGCTGACAGCCTGCTCTTGAGGTTCCTGCAGTGAATTGATATTCTCCTTGGTATCCGACAAGAGCGAGAGAGAGGGTGGCATGGTGGTAGACTGGTTGTAGTTAACAGAGTAGGGACAGTGGGACATTTGATTGATGAGAGCGAGCAAACAAGTACTAGTGCGACACCGCATTATGCAGCATGACAGATTTCTAATGAAACAAATACATTGCTGAACACATTTTTCCGTTTCAAACAAAAACGGACACAAACGGATGAAAAAAAATGAAACAGATGCAAATGAGTGGTTGCTGAATGGGCCCTTAGTCTTTTTGATATGATATTTGTGTTGGTGGTATGCGAGAACAGCTGTGCCACGTGGTTGAGGACAAAGCCTACCCAAGTCCTATAAACTTGCAACTTCATCACCAAAAGCACTGTGTCCTTACACCAGCTATTAATTTGTGTTGAACATGAGGGAATTTCTAATAAGTGACTGCAGTTCAAAGAAAGTCACGTGTGATGTATGACTTCAGCATATGAGATGGCGACTTAGGGACTCAGAGAACATTCCCGATTCTGTTTGCTATGCAGAAAGGAAAAGTACTGTCAATCTCAAAGGTATACCAGTAAACATTCAAATTCTCCTCCACTAGACCGAAAGGCCATGGATATGGTCGACCAAGAGTCTTGCCACCACAAGGAGTCCTCTAGTTTCCCATGATGCAAATCCCAATATTTGGCCCAGCACATGCAAAATGTGCATCTCCTAACAGAAGCTCCTCACACCCTCAAACACCACTCATGGACAGCCTACAAGCACCTGCAGCATCCAGCTCCCTGGTTACATTGAAGATCAGCCACATGCCCAAGCAGCTTGAGATCGCCAACTGGCAGTTGGTAGCAGCTGGGTCATCATGTTTCTGATAGAAGTAGATGAAGCGAACATCTAGCATCTGGTGATATGGTGTCCAGACCCACAGCATGGTCTGGAGAACAAGTTCACTCATGGATGATGAAGATGTCAATCCCAAGTCACCAAGGAAGACAAGGACAAAAGCAGTGGTTCTCAATACTCCCCTTGCAGCTATCAACACCTTCAGTCTTGAGGCTCACTTGTAAGGCTGCTTGTCACACTAGCTTGCAGAAATGTGTCGTGTGTAATCATACATGCATAGCAATGGTTATGCATAACCTGACATGGCCAGGTACCAGAGGTTCTCACAATTCAACTCCTATTGCTGACTAGGTAAAGGAAGGAAGCAGGTTTGAGATTGGGATATCTTGTGCTTTTGAACCCATTGTCATGATAATATAATATGCTAATATATGACATTCTAGCAGGAAACAATTGACATGCACATGAATGGCTAGCACCTACCTGGTAGACTGTGGGCATACTAATAATAGCATAACATGCATTGCCCACACAAGATGGTTAATTTGTCAAGGGTCAGATCTGGGAGTCGCCCTCTGTGCACAACAACAACAACAACACCACCACACCCTGATATAATACCGTGGTCTTTCATCAATTCTGATCAAATGATGTTTTACTCAATGGCCCAACCCACAGTGGCCAAGTGCCTGATTGTGTCTCCATATTCTGTTGGTTGAGATGTTCTAGCCTCCTCTTGAGATGTGGCAGTCTCATCACACAGCTGCTGTGCCATTGATGATATACCATTTTTCTAGTAAATGCCATATATAAATGCGAAGACCTGTTCCGTTCATACAATCCCCTTCACAGAAATGGCCATTCAAACAGTTGTAAGTTGCTGATATTGATTCTTTTCAAGCAGGCCAACTGTTATGACCAGCATTCACCAAATGGCAAAGGCAAGAACACAACCACTAGGACTCGGTCACAGATAATGATAAGAGCAAAGATAGGATTGAGCTTGAACATCTAAGCCTACTACAAGTGTAGAGAATGAAGAGGTTAAGTGTAAGGAGTACTTACGATAACTAATCTACTTATATACATAACATTGAGTCAGAGATATCTGAGTATGAAACAAATCAGCCAATGAGAAAAGAGTCATATGATAACTGCGGATGACATAGTATGATGTTGTTATATATAAGCGATGAGATCATAGGCGGAGATTAAATGATAGGAAGAGAGATTGTTCTAGTCTGTGGAGTAGGGGAGCCAATCAGAGATACAACAGGTGAAATGTGAAGAGGTGAAACTGTGACAGGAAGTGAAGTCACATGACCGGTTCAGGAACAAGAAGTAACCGGAGGAAAGCTGAGAAACAAAAAATGGTTCATATTGGGAATTTGTGACACTGACATATTGGATAGCCAACATTGACTCAAATACTCATCGTCAGTGGTAGACCCACCAGTAGTTACACTGCTGCTGCTTTGGCTTGGGAAGGTTTTGAAGTTACTCTTCTTGAAGTGGCAAAGTTCCCTTGGTCAGCACATCTCATACATGTCATCAATGTATGCACTAATATTTGCTTGTGGTAGTTATCATATTGGTGAGAGCATGCTCCCATCCATCCAGCCTTTCTGAGCATTTATTGGTGCAGAGGAGTCTGTCATGAACTACAGGATCACTGTTAAGGTGTGGATTGTTGGATTCAGGAACAAAAGAGCAAGAGATAGTAAAGTGACACAGTACAAGTGCAATCCAAGAATGTGAAGAACAACACATCAATGTTGGCCAAGAATACTAATATTGAACTGTCGATTCCTAAGCTACGGTATATTTCTTTATCACTACGCTACTTACTATAAACCTACGAGTTTCCATTAGAACATCTCAGTCCTTTACTCAAGACTGAGATGTGAGTACCTAGTTTTCCCATCTACGTAAATTGAGCTAACATACCCATAGATTATATTCTTATCAGGTACTATACTAGTTACATCGAGTCCTTTACTCAAGACTGAGATATTATATTCTTATCAGCTCCTCCCGTTCATGTTCATTCAGCTCAAATAACTACATGGATAGTCATCATTGTATTGGAATAAATTACATGGTCACCCCCTTCATTTTATAGCCTGGTGCTGCAGTCAAGTTGAACCAGTTCAAGCAAGAAGGATGTGAGTGCCAATCACCCTATTCAATGATGTACTAAAGTTTTTTATATGTCTTATTTATTCCAGATACAGATTTCATTGCGCTGAACCCAGACAATGGATCTTGGAATGTAGGTCTGTAATATTTAGGGGATATTCTCATTATCTCACATTTTGCAGATTCAATCAGAATTTGATGATCTGCTGTTGAACCATGCTTCAAAGTGTGGTACAACTGTGTGTGATGAAATGAAAGTCACTAAACTTCAATTTGAGGGTGAGAGACCTGTTTCAGCTACATGGAGGAACATGAGGACTGGAATCAAGGGCCATATGTTCTTCAACTACCTGGTTGATGTGTCAGGAAGGAACAGGATCATGTCTACAAAGTATCTCAAAAATAGACGCTTCAACCAGGCTCTCAACAATGTTGCATGCTGGGGATACTGGGATACAACCAGTTCTTATATGCCGGGTACCACTTGCCAGAATGCTATCTGGGTCAAAGCACTTGAAGGTATGACAACAACTTGGAGTCGCCATGCCGAGCTTAATTTCTGCAGATGAGTCTGGATGGGCTTGGTTCATCCCTCTTCATGATGGATCGACATCACAATCCTATGGATAACTTTGGTGTGGAGGAGCACTTTGGATTCAAAGCTGTCTTGGAACGGGGCAAATTGGGTTTGGTAAATGCATAGGTTGAGTGTTGCTAACAACACAGAGAAATGGTCATTAAATGGCTTGGTTATTCATTGTAACAACTGCAGAGCCCAATAGAAAAAGTATGTTGGCAGTATCTCAAGAAATTTATGCCTTGGCAGTTAGACATGTAGTGTTCTATCTCCATCAGAACCCAGTTTCCAGGCATGTAGTTGGCAGTTGCATGCATTCTTCTGTATCACATGCACTTGGGACATCAACACCCCAACTAGTACTGATGGTTATGGATCTGGAACATAAGAAAGTACTGGTGCTGTCTGAGCATTATAGCAAGCTTGCAAGAATAAAGCTCAAACAAGTGCTTACTATGTGAGAGAATGCACAGAAGTGACAATGCATGACAGATGTGCATTTCTAGCCCTCAAGATCTTATCTTGTACCCACTACCATAAATCTCTCACCCGCCCACGTGTCTCAGTTTTGGGTTTTGTTGTGCTCGCAAAGCCTCCCATCAACCTCACACTGGAGGTTTTTGGATGTGCTATGGTCTTTCCATTGAGTATGATTGAAGTTTTGGACATCACATGACACTGATCAAACCTGTGTTTTTCTCATCACAACTACCTGATCAATGTGCCCTTCACTGGACTTTGAGGCAAAATAATGGCTGCTATTATTTCCGGAAAATCTCATGTAATCAGTAAATAAATGTGATGTAGTGCATCCGTCCTGTTTTCTGTGAATATAACCATCCATATAGCCAATTTCTCATTAATTCGCTAAGTCTAGATCTTGCGAGCTCTGCACGCTCACAATATGCCGTGGGCACTCATCATCTTCTCTCACGATGATGGCGGACACGACACATTGCTGTGCACTCAAACCACTCACTGCACTTCTATGATGGCAAGAGCCCTTGTTTGGTGCGCCTGTAGCCATTGCTCTTTAACTGACAGTGGTCAACTCCAACAGTCAAGAACAACTCGCCAAAGGCATCTAGATGCTGATCAGCGCGAACAAGAGCATCTGCGCATGCGGGAGACAGACCAACAGCAGGGCTCCCCGATCCCTGCATCACACAGAAACACAAGATCCCCTGAATTACCTCCAGACCCAGCTATCAACTACTATGTGCAAGAACCTCAGCATGATGTTAACGTTGAGTTTGGGTACTGGATGGAAGTAGATGATCAATATGACGGCAACAATGATGCTGATGACAGTGATGGAAGGGAAGGTGACATGTATGTCAGCTTGGATGATGAAGAAAACGCTTATCAGGCATTCCTGCCCCAAGAAGATGCTGTTGAGGAAGATGGTCATGAAAATAACGAAGATTCTGATGAGGAACAAGATCTTGACGAGGGTGCAGACATTGTTGATGACCCTGTGTTTAATGCGGGCAACAGTTTTGACGAGGATGAGGATCACCTACCACAGGATGATGAAGAGGATCTATTGTTTGATGAAGCACCTGCCTTTAGCGAGCATTCTGCTATCAGGAATGCATATGTGCGTGTGTACATTGCATCTGCATTCAAAGGTGCCTCACATGATGTTTCACGCATAATCCTTGATGGAGTTGCTTGTGCCTTGTGGTATGCTCACGATCACGCACCACATATTGAGTATGAAGGCCTCGATGACATGGCGAGAACTCTCCCCACAGCTGAGAGGCGGCTGGGAGTCGATCTTGACTCTGTTAAGGTCGTGCTCAAGGGGGAGGTTACTCAAAGGGCTTCAGCTTCAGCTCGTGCACTGAGAGGGGAAGTCCGACGGAAGTCTGGGGGAAGTCCGGAGGTCAGACGTCAGGGGAGTTTGGCAGAACTTCGGAAGATTATGAGAGAATGGAGTAAGGCTACTATGGATAAGTCCAGAGTAGAAACAGAACAGAGGTTAGACTACCCTAAGGTAGAGCCGGAGTTTTGGTCCTAAGGTTTAACCCCTAAGACTCGGAGGTAGACAAGAGATGAGACTCAAGTCTTGAGAAGCAGGAATGAGCAGAACTAAGATGATATTCAAACTGAGGAGTTCCGGAGTATTACAGGAGTTTATATACTGTAGGCATCATGTAAGTAAATCAGTCAGCAAAGTAAGGGCTATGTACGAAGCATGTGGAAAGTCTATTAGTAAGTGTACACGGATCAAAGCAGTGAGGTCGTAAATGAAACAAGAACGGATGGATCAGTAAGTATGGCAGAAAGGACATAACCGGTAGCCGGAGCAATAGCTATTCTAAAAGGAGATAGGGGTTAGTCCGGAGACAAGAGTGGAGTGCTGGGCAAAATAACAGGACAGAGGACCGGACTTTAGTGGTGGTGTTCTGGAATTCCGGATCTGGAGGTACGGGATATGACAGACTCTATCATTACTTACCTCTTTGTATGTCCGACATGCTGGCAGGTCCATGATCCACTCACGCTGTACAATGAAGATCTTCGGGAACAGTGCCGTGAAGAAGATTGTGAAGGTATACTCTACACGACAAAGCTTCTCGCTAGTGGGAAATTGAAATGCAAGCCAACAAAGGTTCTGCCATATGTGGCACCTTGTTGGGCGATACAGCATTGGCTCCTCTGCCCAGGAAAATATCAAGAGTTACAGCAGTGGAGACAAGATGGAGACGAACCACGCCAAGTACCAGCTACGCATGTGGGAGGTGACGATGCTTTTGCAGACCCTTCTAATCCAATGCATGATATGCATGATGCCTGGGGTTGGCATGCAATTTGAGCCGGTTTGCAACGTGTGTATCATGACAATGGTCAACTTCGTGTCTTGGACAATGACATTCACAACCTCCAACAGCGCTTTGTCTCACTGCCTTGCAGACTCGTATGGCAAATCAATCTTGACTGGTACATAATCTACCCACTGCCAGACATCAAAGGCTCTCATAGTATCTGTACATCAGGTTCCAGGCCATCAAATGAGGCAATCACTCCATGGGGGCACTCTACATGACTTGCTGCAATAATCCTCGTGGCGTTCGCCACCTTACCGAAGAGACTTTTCTAATCATGGTCCTCCCTGGACCAAATGAACCGAACCTGGAGCAGCTCAATAAGATTATGGCAAAGTTCATGTCTGATATGATTGAACTTTATGGTGGTGCATATTTGTATGTCTCGATATAAATCTACTAACTACTGGGACAGGACGAGAGTTTCGAATATATGGACACGAGGATAAGCACCCCATTCACTCAGCTCTCAACAGTGAGGTCTCCGATCTTCCAGCAAGTCATAAAATTGAAGGTCTTGCCTCATTTTCATCAAAGTTGTCTATGTGTCCACAATGTGAAACACCTTCGTATTATCTTGCAGACCCACATGGTTTCAATTCAACAGGTAACTTACAATTAATGCTGTGTCAAGCCTCAGTTAATTTGTCCACAGACTTCAGATTACGCGATGCTTGGTGCTATGTCAAATATGCCTTTTGTTCACGTTCTCTTGACGATGATGATCAAAAGGAGATCTTTGAGTGTTGTGGAGTGCACTGGTCAGTGTTTAACCTCATCCCAGGTTGGTTGACAGCCGTCAACTCAGTTGTGGAGTTCATGCACTGTGTTTATCTCTGTGAGTAGTCTCTGCCATTGTATGAATCAGTATTGATGAACTATCACAGGTATGGTTAGGCATGTGATGAAGGTCATCATCCTTCAGTCTGGCATGCTCAATCCCATTCCTCAAGAAGACTGGTATCCTCTGGAACGACTCAATGAATTCTTCTCTCAGATCATATGGCCAGTATCAGTTGGTCACTTACCCCCATCGGTATGTCTGCTATCACACCCATCATAATTCATCTGATCAATACTTTACATTTACAGGTCACCTCTTCCTCATCGAAGGCAGACCAATGGCGACTTCATATTAGCATGTTATTTGTCGGGCTTTTTGTTGCATGGGAAATTGACGGCATTATCCCCGATATCAACACACCAAAATCAAGGACCAACACCAAGCATGCAGCTGCACATGCGAAGAATGAGAAGGTCATGCATCAGCATCGTCTTGAAATACTGCTCTCCAAAACAGAAGCACACCCTACTGATGAGCAGCTTGGTGAGAATGATGCCCTCACCATGGATCATTCAATCAGACATCACTATGCAACCATTCTTGAGTTCTCGGCTGCTATCCGGATCCTGTCATCATGTTCAATCAGCCCAGATGAGGTTGAATGGGGCTGTGCGGCGCTATCTAGAGCATGCCAGAATTGGGCACGTATGGGATGTCATCTGACGCCTTATTTTCATTTCGCTCAACATCTTTGGCATCAGTTTCTCCAGTTTGGGCCTTGCTATGCTACATGGGTCTTTCCATATGAATGAAACAACAGTTTTCTCAGTAGGACAAACCATAATAATCACAAGGGTTGTGAACTCAAATGTACAATGATGCGCAAATGGTGGAAATGGGTTCTTGTCCATGATCTCATACATTCTCTTTTCTCTTCATACTATGAGTCTGACTAATTCCTATTGTAGTTAAACACTTTTCGGAGACTTCCAGAGCCTGATGAAAATGACCACGACTCAATCAAACTTCTTGAATCATGTTTGAAAGGTGGAACTCGCCCACGTTGTGGAACATTGCAAGAGTACTTAGCATCTTTTGGAGAGGGCAGGAATGCATGTAAGTCATGTACATATTTATACATCACACATTGTACTGACAAAGGCAGGACATGTAACATATCCCCATCATTCCAAGGATATCAGGCTTCAGACACTCGATCCTATGCTATATGGTCTTGTCCTGCAGTTCCTGCAGGATGAGTGGGGAGAGTTAGGGTTTGTAATCCATGCTGATGTTGTTCTGGCAGATCATGGTACCTACTTCATGGGCTATGTTAAATATTACTCGCATGTGTTTGTTGAAGCCCTGCACTACGGAGCAGCAACACAACCCCACAGAAAATCAGCTCACTATGCCTACTTCAATGGTTGAGTTGCTGTCGAAATTCAATGGATCTTCAAAATTGACATGAAGTATGAAGATCAGGGTGAAATTTCCAAGACAGTTGCTGTTGTTCGTCCCTTTGTTACAGATGATAACATGCTGGCATTCCCATGGGATTTACGGTCTGTCTCGTACCTCTCAACATCAATTTTGTGTCTTACTGCATGTTGCTAGGGCAATTGATCTTGGCATGCAAGTCTGGTATGGAAATGCCCTGGGTGACATGGAGGTCGTTGAGATTGAACTTGTGTCGGTGTGGGGAATTCCCCCACTGTAGGCATAAAACCCCATCCTTTCCACATCGTCTCACATCAGTTCTGCATTTCCCACGCATCGTCCGATGTGTTCCGCATTCCTGCACATCCTTTGGAACCTGCCCACACTATCCGATATTCCCATGCATTGTTGGACGACCTTCGCATGTCCTGTCCCCATCCTTCCAGGTCCATTGGTACGCTGTATCTCTCTTCCCACTGTTCCTAACGTTATCTGGATCAAACTGACACATGCCCTTATGGCACAGACCCCTATTGCAAGGTATTGTGCCCTTGTGCACTGCCTGCCTTCACTTCCGCTTCCTGGGAATTTACTACCTGTACCTCGGTGTTCCTTGAAAATAATCTTCCCTTTAAGTAGTGGTACTCAGGGCTTGGGTGTTTTTTATTGAATCCCATCTTTTACCTTCCCACTTTTCCTTCATCTTACTAGAGGACTGCTTTGACTTATGCCCACTATCAATCTAACCTTGTGATATACTTCCTTCAACTTGATCTGCAAGTTCTGATGACTCCGTATGTTCTGCATTGTATCCAGTTGAGTTCCGCTTCATTCCATTCCATTCCACTTGGGTTCTGCTTGAGTTCCACTTGTTCCGCTTGAGTTCCACTAGTTCCGCTTGTTCTGCATTTTTGCGGATCCTCATCCTACCTGCGGTAGGGTTGAATAGGGTTGTTTAGACAGAGACTAGTACTCCCCAGTAGCAATCCCCTTTAGGGTCGAATGTGCTTGTTCCCAAGTGAGGCAGCAGGCAGCAAAGACCTAACTTTGTAGTAGATTGATTTCTCACTGCTACACTTGTTGTACCCACATCAGGACAACTCATACTCATCCCCATCACCGTTTCTGGTGTTGAATATTGGGTGATGGTAGCCCACAATCATGTACGTCTGGTGTGATTTTTATTTCTGCTACTCACAACATCTCAGGACGGGACAGAAGTGGACATGGACATCAATCTTGAGCTCAATGATGTTGAATAGTACAGCAGCAGGAATAGAAATACATGGTCTGATGTTTGATTGTGCAGGCTAATATTACAGGATTTCAAGTCCATACCATTCTCCCATGCAAACCAGACTCAAACATCGGCACTTAATTTTCGTGCATTTCTATATTGACATGTTCAAATCAGAATCGGATCTTCAAAGGAGATGAAACTTTACCCTCAAACCTGGTATCTATAGTATCATTATGGTGAGTTCATGGTCTGCCGCGGCGACAACAAGGCAAGAGCTGACCATTTGTCCCTTCAGGTGGGTAACCCTGTTCTTCCTCATCTTCTTTGTCTCCCCCATCATACAATGTATCTTCATCTCCATGACTCTCAGGGTCGCAATATTTCACTGGAATATCATCATCAATTCAGGAGGGTACGTCCATTTTTGGATTCTCAGCAAGCCAGTTAGCATCAATGAATTGCCATGGGATCTTGTGTTTCTTGTTTGCTAGCTTCGGAAGATCTTTGTCGTATTTTTCACCCACAGTGATGGGAACAACTAAGTTTCTTCCCCCCTCAATCCGCTCATTTCTTACTAACAGCGTTGTTTAGCAGGACAACCTTCTCATTAACCTTGGAACGTGCATCAGATCAGTTACGACAATGCATAGCTTGTCTCACCTGTTTGTCTTGATAAAGTGGAGGTCGAGAAGTCCACACTGTGTCCGCATTCTTTGACTTGAAGGATTTCTTTGTTGCTGGTCCTTGACCCACCTCACTGTCTGATGCAAATTCGACCATAGGTTTACTGCTGTGAGTCCCACCACCATCAAATTCATCGGTCAATTGATAGCCAACTTGGAAGAACCAGTCCCACTCAGGTCTGTGCATTTCTGTCTCTTTTCGGATGTCAATTGCTGATTTCTTGATGTTTTTCTCACGTATGATGTCATTAAAAAGGCACGTAGAGTATGGTATCATGCGAAAATACTCACATGATTCTTCCAAGCAGTCTGCCGTTGCTTATGGTTCCTCACCTCCTGCACGTCTTGCCCCTTGCTCCCTTTCTTGATGGATCCCCTGGTGTTCTCAAACACCACCTTCAGTTGCTTGATGATGTCAGTGTTGGTTTTTTGCTTGAGATGCTCGACAGGAAGCTGAGTAAAGACTTTGCAGGCTTTTTGTTGGACGTAGCAGACCATATCCTCATGCTGTGGGTACAACAAGTGCAGCGGAGAGAAATCAATCTACTACACAGTTGGGTCTTTGCTGCCTACTGCCTCACTTGAGAACAAGCATGTTTGACCCTAAAGGGGATTGCTACTGGGGAGTGCTAATCTCTGTCTAAGCGACCCTATTCAACCCTACCGCAGGTAGGATGAGGATCCGCAAAAATGTGGAACAAGCGGAACTGGCGGAACTCAAGCGGAACAAGTGGGACTCAAGTGGAACCCAAGCAGAATGGAATGGTATGGGGAACGTCCCCACTGTAGGCCCGTATCCTGTATGATTCCCATGCCTTGCCACCATCTTCCCGTGCATTCCGCTACCATCCTGCTACCCATCCGCATCTTCCCCGAGCTGTCTGCTACATGGAACCAAGCGGAACCCAGCAGAACAATCGCATACCACATGCATCATATCCTTTTAGCCTTCGGAACGTCCTCCTCCGTCCTGTCCTTGTCCTTCCATCCTCGCTAGTGAGTACTAGCTACATTCCCCGTGTTACTAACATGTTCCTATCTCATTTCATATGTGTTACGGTACTTATACGGATCCTTCCACTACTCAGGACTGGTTCCTTATCTCACAGCCTCACCCGGTTGTAGCATAGCGCATTTTGGAACCCCTTCCTATATAGTTAGCAATAGATGGGATCTTAGTTTTTTACCTTCTGATAGACTCAACTCCACTTCCACTTACAGAGTACTTCCCAGTACTCCACTCACTGTCTAAAATATCTTCCCAAATCTATTCCTGATCTCATTGCAACATTCCCGCCCCCATGAGTTCCGCTCGAAATGCCCGACATCGGATCCGACGACTTGGAGCAAGTACCAGATGCAAGCCTGGTCCGACTTTGCCCAATCATCCTCCTGCAGGCTCATAGTTTCTTTTCACTCCATTAGTTCCCCGTTTGTTCCGTTTGTTCCCCGTTTGTTCCGTTTGTTCCGCGTTAGTTCTGTTAGTTCCGCGTAGTTCCACTCGTCACGCATTAGTTCTGCTCGTCGCGCACTGCGTTCCACTCGTCGGGAACCTTCCGCATCTTTGTGTTCCCAGTCCTAGTAAGGACCAGAACCCTTTGGGTCGCTAGACAGAGTCTAGTCTTTGCTTTGCTCGCACTTATTTGAGGACCCGCTACCCAGTAGCAATCCCCTCAGGACGAGTTTAAGTCTCACACCCTTGTTAGACTTCTGAATCACCCAGAGTCTATTTTCCTCACCCACAATGGAGTGAAGTGGAACTCAACTGGATACAATGCGGAACGTAAGGAGTTGTTGGAACTTGCAGGTCAAGTTGAAGGAAGTATATCACAAGGTTAGATTGATAGTGGGCATAAGTCAAAGTGGTCCTCTAGTAAGATGAAGGAAAAGTGGGAAGGTAAAAGATGGGATTCAATAAAAAACACCCAAGCCCTGAGTACCACTACTTAAAGGGAAGATTATTTTCAAGGAACACTGAGGTACAGGTAGTAAACTTCTCAGGAAGCGGAAGTGAAGGCAGGCAGTGCACATGGGCGCAATACTCCGGAATAGGGGTCTGTGCCATAAGGGCATGTGTCAGTGTGATCCGGATAACATTAGGAACAACGGGAAGGGAGATACAGCATACCAATGGACCTGGAAGGATGGGGACAGGACATGCAAAGGTCATCCAACAATGCGTGGGAATATTAGATAGTGCAGGTGGGTTCCGAAGGATGTGTGGGAATGCAAAACCCATTGGATGATGTGCAGGAAATGCGGAACCCATCGGAATAAGCGGAACTGATGTGAGATGATGTGGAAAGGATGGGGTTTCATGCCTACAGTGGGGGAATTCCCCACAATGCCAATCTGCATTCTCTGACCACAATCCAGCAAAGTTTGGTCATAGAAGATTGGTGTCATGTGTTGGGCACTTGAACCAGAACAAACCATCATCGAGGACACCCAACAACATCACTTGTTTGGAATCAGAAATACCCATTGCATGTAAGAATGTGTGCCAGATCACATTCTGGGAAATAGTAAGCACATATATTGATGAAATGTTGCGTGCTCACATTAAACACGTTGTCACACATCGCTTTGGTTGCTTTGTTGACAGACCTGACTGTTGGCAGTGCATTTCCTGAAGACCTAGGTTCGTCTATCAACACAAGTAGTTCCTCCAGGGATGTGCTCTGTGCATCAATGGTTGTTTGAAGCTCATGTATCGCAGCATGGTGATCTTCAACAGTTGCTCGTAGTGTATGATTCTCCTGGGTGAGTTCTTCAATTTGTAGCTTGAATTCAACTGAGTCTCTACTCTGCAGTGCCAAGTGATCGAATTTATCAGCAAGCTGCGCAACAATCATATCGAGGTTCACTAGTTTGTCCACAAAACCAGTGCTAGGAACTCGTGAGGTGGATAGCGATGTTGCAGCTGAGCATTGCAAAGGGGCAGTGCCAGTTGAGAAGCCTGGGGGACGGTCAGAAGGTAGGTCAGATGTTCAGAACTGATTGAAGGGCACTGACAAGTCCCTTCCAGCAGGTGGAACTGGTTTTGGAGGTACAGCTCCTAGGTGATGTGCAGTAGGTTGAAATGCAGTGCTCGCTGCTGGAGTTACTGAGCATGCTTGATTCGCAGTCGCTGCATCGGGGGTGGGCCCTCACATTGTTGAAACAGGTCGAGAATGGGCTGAAACTGGTACACATGAAGCTGACACACTCCCATTCATGGCTGACATGGAGTACATAGTATCCCGGAGGCTTGGATCAACGACTGCATCAATGTCATCTGCTGCTGCTTGCTCAATCTCGCCCATTCCTTCACTTGAACCCCAATACACCCGCTGCTGCATCCTTCAGGTTAACTCTTCAGATTCAGCAACACTCATTCCTGGGTCAAAAGGTTCTGCTGCAGGTTTCTGATGATCCAAGGAGAATGGATTGAGAAAAGATGATGGTGCCTCCCCTCTGCCCTCTCCGGCAGGTCATGCTCGTTTCAAGGCAGATACATTTGCTGTTGTTTCCAGTGCTCTCTTCTTTGCCAATGGACCTGGTTTAGCAGTGCCCTTCTGGTGTGGCCCTGCCATCTTTGCGACTCTGAAAGGCCACTGGAGGTTGATACTGAGCACGCAAAATGATTGGGAGGCAGTAGAAGCTGGTGGAAGGTCGGAATTGATGCAATTGTCGGTACCTAGCTGGCAGATCTGTACTATTGCTTCAAATGCCAAATATAAATGGTATTGAATATTCAAGGAAAACCAAAGACTTTATTTGGAGGATATGTGCTGTAAACTGGGACTAAACATGAGATAATCATGTTGTCGTTATTGTATGTTTATCTGCCGATAATTTGGAATTTCCCCCACATATTCCTCTGCCATTATTTCACCTCAAAGTCCAGTGCTTTCGATCATGTCTCTCTTGGAGCCTTTCGGCCAACATCTTGGACATTCAGCTAAAGTCAATGCCTGTGCACCGAAACCCCTCCCCCAACTGGCGAAAGTAGCATGTAGCCTCCAATGGCAAAACAAGCATATCATCATCTGTAACAGACAAGCATCGAGCCACATATAAGAATTATCTAGAGTCATTTGTGTCAGCATCCACTTAAGTCACGTGCGCAAATAATGTACCTTTGTTTCGAGACATTTTTGTGGTTCGTTCGACTTCCAGAGATCGAGCAATTAGTAAGCTGACCAAATGGGCATCTCCGAACTCCAGCCTCCAGCACATCAATTCCCACGCTCTCTCAGTGGACTGGGCCATCAATGCATCACCATCAGGGCCCCACCACCCGATTCAGAAGCATTAAAATAGTAACGAGAGTTGTACAATGCGTGACAGTTTATAATTGAATCCGGGTGTATACTAGAACTCGTTTGAATTAGCATCTCGGCAGTGCTGTTATTATCGATATCTGCCAATATCAACAATGTCACCATTTCCTCCTTGGACTCGTTCACCAGAGGTCTAGAGTCACCGTCGAACCGAAAAGCTAGCGCTTTGATCCTCACGAGTCACGACATATATAAAGCTCAACATTCGAGATCTCATCAACGAAATGTCCAAGGTCTCCAAGTTCGTGACATCACCCGATGGTTGCAAGATCTTCGCTGAAGGCATCGGCAACCTCGAGGGTCCAACCGTTGTCTTGATTCATGGCTTCACTCTATCCACAGTCGTATTCAACAACCTCTTTGAAGACGACCAGCTACTTTCCAAACTTTATCTTGTATGTGAACGACAGTGTTTTTTCAATCTGTTCTTAAAACGTTGCGGCAGGTGCGATATGATATGAGGGGTCATGGTAGGAGTGGTAGACCTCTAGATAAGAGCGATTATTCCTCCCAGAAGTTCGCTGCGGATTTCGCTGCTGTGGTGGAGGAATTTAAACGACAAACGCCTTATCTACTCGGCTGGTGAGTTGACAAACACCACTTTTTCAGGGTATCTGACAACCATCTGCAGGAGCTTAGGGGGTGAGTAAGTCATGTAGGGAAACATTTCCTCCTCTAACAGCATCCAAACCTAGCAACTGTTGGGGCAGATGTCTGCGCGCACTGTCCTGCAGGCTATTTGTCAGGCATTATCTATGTTTGCGCCCTCCCTTATATCGGAGAAATCATGAAGGACTTGCCAAAGGAGAACCTCAAAAAACTCCAGCCAAGATTCCTTGGGCAGAATTTCGAAGATGCGATCAAAGCGAGGATTGATTTTATAGATTGCATGATCAACGAGCTTAACGCTTCGAACTGGGATATGCGGCTACTTTGGGTTGGAGCATCCAACCACATGACCATTAACGACATGTTGACCGCCTTGACGCGCGAGCAAGATCCTGAGCCGCTTCTTTCTGCAGGGAGGGAGGGATTGAGACTGCTTATTCTTTCCGGAGACGCTGATCAACATCTCAACAACGAGGTCGTTGATGCACAAGTGGGTCAGCATTTTAAGAATAAGAAAGTTGTGGTCATCAAGGGTGGCAGCCATGCGTTATTTTACGAATTCCAAAGTCAGGTCGTCGAGGAGATACTAGCATTTGTTACCAAGTAGGTTTTTCACCACCGCTATTAGTTATGGAAATGCAGAATCCCGTCTGTGTTACCTGACGCGTCCCAAAAAAGCTGTACTTGTTACTTTGAATATGGACTGATTGTCGCTCACAACTGAGCATCATGTGCTGCCCATCAGCTGCGCAGCAGCGAGTTGGGTGGCAAGTTCTCATTGTTGAAATCATTGAACAGCATCCAGGCACTTACATCAACGGAGATAGCGCTGTTGTCAGTAACGAAATTCAATACTGATTCCTTGGTGGATCCCAGGTAAAAGCCGTTGCACATCATTCGCCGTCACATTCAGCAACTGTGTCGGCGAGTATGAGAACAGAGCGCACCTCGCACGACCGCGGAGATACACTAGAGTCGAATTGAATTAAGCTTGGACACGGAATCCGGGAGTAAGAAATTTCCAACAGACCACGGCCATGGACGGAAATTAGCTCGGTGGTGGCCAGTAGTGGCCAGCGCTGTCTGCAACGCCCGTGATTTCATGGTCACTAGCCATTGCACAGCTGTTCAGGTTCTGAGCGGTAGCATAAGTCACAGCACCATTTTATGAAGATGCTCCTGGACCACACCATTTCAATCATAGCATTATAACGCTCCGATACATAGTATGTGAAGTATCCCGACGGGTCGAAATCGAAATATGTTTTATACCAAGCGCTGAAGTCAGCCTGAAGGCGACTATTCAGTTAACGTTCACGGGTCAGGTGTCCATTGTGCAGATGGTGCGAGCAGAAGAATGATACTTCCCTACCTGAATGAATTTTTCGGTGGTCATAATATCTGACACTCGACTCGAGTCTGCAATGTTGACCCTCGTTGGGCCGTGAAGTTTGTCAGTCAAGAAGGAATAAAGTTAACCCATGAAGAATCAAGATTGTGGGCTGCACAGCCGCAGCGTTAACTTGAATCCACCTCGGCACCTGAAGACCTGATACTTTGTAATGATGCATGGTGTTCATTGTTTCCATCACTAATCTATTAAATACTGAGTCACTCAGTATGTTCTCGAAGCGCCAACAGTATTCTACCATTCAACCCGGCCAGCGGCTATTGACTGTACCCATACGCCGGAACCTGCCGGAACATTAATGAAACGCGTCGGCAAATTGTTTGCACCTCCTACTGCTAATACGGTGATCACATTCAAACATGCAAGGTAACTTGTGGTTTTAAACAGACATGTTAATAGGATGTCTAAGGCACAATTTTATTTGTCATCTCGGGACTGGACGTGCTAGTCTGCTCACACGTCCTTCCGAGTCACTTTCGCGCGGATACGACAAGCACTGGCCCGAGTGCTTTACAAACGAAGGAGGCTCAGCCACCTCCGTTATACGGGATCGGAGACTTTTATCATGCGAGGATGACATATATAACTATGCAAGAGAAACTTCCGGTACGGACCTCGATTCTAACAAAACTTTCTCGCTTGTCTGCAATGACAACATCTGGACCTTCCACTCCTAGGAGCACATCAAGTCAACCAGTCCACAGCTCTTCCACGGGGAAAGCATGCATAGCATGCAGACGTCCGCAAAGTGGTTCGTAGACACAATCTGCATTATTCGAGACTTGCTTACCTGGCTTACTAGAGGTGCGATGGCACCGACCAATATGTGGTCAATGTATCCGTACTAACAGGCCCGACGACTGTGAATACACGGATGGCCAGGGTCGGTCCCGAATGCACATGCT
>NW_024537820.1:0-30219 GCF_016628075.1 Suillus paluster | reverse complement strand
AACTTGAAACCGTACGTCCCTTTTCGTGTATCTCAAACACCGTCTGATATCATCTAGTACACAAAGAAACAGTCGAACGATGTAACCGCATCAGGATCCAGTATGACCATCGAGACTCTCGTGCACTCCAATCCAACCAGTCCCACCATGGAAGGGTACTCGGTTCAACCATCGAGGTCCCAAAGGCCTCCCATTGAAAAGTACTTCATCGTACCCCCTTCGTATATAGGAAGAGGCAAGCGCAGAAGGTCGCTTGATGAAGCGGACTCGTCTCACAAGAGAGTTCATGGATGATGTAGCGGACATCTGTATCACAATATCGATCGTCTGCTTCATTTGTTCGCTGTGTCGTGATAATACTTATCCTCGTGTTTGCTTGTACAGTATCGTTATTCCGTCTTGTTATCGTTTTATCAGCTCATTTCAGTGGATTCCTGCAGTATTCCAGAGCTCAAATTCAGATGCCATTACTCTAAGCCCCACAATCTTTTTGCGTCCGTGCTAACTTGCTGAATGAAGCACATCTCAATATCTTTGATCTCGACATGCGTCACCATAGTCTGTGTTACTAGAGGGCTAGCTCTATGCTGGGTACGTGATCATCTCCTGATCAATCATGCCAGACTCTCTCAGCGGATCATATCTGACCTCCAAGTTCCTAAGTAAGTTGGCAGTGTTGCGCAAGACACAACTCAATTCGTGACATGAAACTATGTCCTTTGTGTATGGAGCTCATCGTAGACCATGCGAATGGTTTAGAATGTCAAGTAGATGGCACTTTGCACTTTTCTGCTTCTTTTTTGCATCCTATCCGCGCTCGTGTACCCTCATGGCTGGTTTCAGTTACCTCATGTGCTCGCTTTTTGCGTTATCCGTCTTGATCGAGTGGTACGTCAACTGCGATTTTCTGTGGTTGGAAACTTGTTTGATATCAAACACTTAGGGATCCAGTGGTTGACATTCGCGGAATGGGGGGGGAAAATACTGTTCGTCAAGCCCAAAGTTTGCCGATGAATGATGTTTATACTGTTGGACTGCAGGCGACCTCCTCTACGTCGAGATACTCGGCCGGAAGATGTTGATCATTAACTCAGAACACGTCGCACGAGAGCTTCTCGAAAAGAATATTCCAATTGTCCTCGAGTGTCAAGTTGCGAGATTGCTACTTCTTGATTTCTCTAAACGTAGGTGGTAATGATGTCTCCACGTATAGGATGGACTGGAGCTTCAATGTGGTATTTATTTTCTATGGTCCTTCGCGCGAGCTCCTCCACTTGATCATGGAAACTGCTGGTGCAGGGAAGAAGGAGGACGATTACCCAGAATTCAGAATACCCACGTCTCAATTCATTACGCTTGCGCCTCACAAACATAGAAAAGCTATGCTGTCTACCAGGGCCTCCAGCTTAGCAAGGTTCACCAGATGATCCATAACAGAACGTGAGTATTGTCGCATTCAACAGTTTCTTCGCTGAAAATGCATTGAAGATTCCCGGCGTCAACGATCATGCAAGGTTATGAAATGGTTCCGTGGAACGACCTATTTGCTTCCATGGCTGATTGGGTTAGCGAGATGCTGACACATTCGTTCTTTCCTGGCGCTGCATTGGTCACGTTCCCTACACGTGTCATTTATCTTCTCTGCAGCATGTAGACGGTGTTAACTCATATTTTATATGCAGTCCAATACTTACCGGAATGGTGCTCAGGAGCAGATTTCAAAAAGTGAGTCTGGCAGATGCATTATCAACGGCTGCAATAAATTTAACAACCGAAATAGTGTGCTTGACGATGTCGAAAGCTTACGCGTGAGTTGCAGGACAGGCCATATGGGTATGTGCAGAAAACAATGGGTCGCATTATCCTTTCCGAGACATGGTGTAATCTGTTAATCATTACTCGAGGCTGATGGCACAGCTCCGCAGTCAGTGCTATTCAAGATGATTGAAAACGATGAAGCCTTAATTAAATCGGCAATCGGTAGCAGGTACAACACACACAGGTCTGTGTTTGTTTTCATACTCGAAAGCAAGAATGTTGATGGCGATACTAGGCACTGTTGAATCCGTTTGCATCGCATCGATCCAATAACGTAGTTCATTTCGCTGATATCTCTCTAGTTGTCATCAGCGCTGTTAGCTTTTATGATGGCCATGGTCATGTTCCCTGAAGTGCAAAAGAAAGCTCAAGTGAAGATCGGTGAAGTTACTGAGGCACTAGGCTAGGATGCCGGACTTTGGCGACCGGGAATCCATGGTCTACCTCGAGGCAACATATTGTGAAGTCTTGCGATGGTGTCAGGTCACGCCACTGGTGAGAGCATCCCCTCACTCGAATTATTGACATGCGGTTCAGGGGTACATCAAAACGGAGAGTGATGTATATATAACGGACATTCTATACCTAAAGGTGACTCAGGTGTTAATCCGTAAGACTCCGACCCCTGTTGACTATGCGCTGTCAGACACGATTGTCTTTACCGGTATATGGTAATTGAACCGTCGTGCCTCCGTTGATCATTTGATGGACTCTGCTAGGGCGATGACACACGATGAAATTATGTACCCTGAACCCTCTACGTTCATGCCTGACTGTTTATTAAGGAGATGTAACACTTTCGGACGACCTTCGATAGCAACAGTTCGGATTTGGAAGGCGGCGTGTCAGGTCAAGGACTGCAAGTGTAGAAAGTGCTCACCAAGACTCAGGATCTGTGTTGGTAAATATCTCGCTGAGGCAGCAGTTCGAATCGCTATGGTATGTCTCACGATGTTTGACGTATCAACGAGTTCGGGCACGAAGTCATCCCCCAGTACACGCCAGGTGTGTAGGCCGTTTGAGCCGATTGTGTGTCGCTATTCTTCACTGAGTCTTTTTGCAGCCACCCGGAACCCTTCGCATTCTAGATCACATCTCGGTCACCGAAGGCATCGGCACTGGTCCAGCGCGGTGCATCTTGAAAGAAATAGCCTTTAGTTTCGTTTGTGGTCAATGAAGTATAAGTGACACGCTGAAAGTGTAAAATAGAATACGTGTAGTGTCCTGATAGAACATAATTATATGTAAGTTCGTGTTGGGAATGACATATTAGCACGAGTCTGGCCCCGGATGACCCTAAAATATGATATAATGCGAAAGACTCATGAGACTCGTGAAGTGCGTTCATTATATCCTACGAGTTCATGAGCATCAAATGTAATGGACAAGCGTGTTGCTCACCATCTTGGTTGAATCTGTCGTTCAGGATAGAGATGCATCATTATTTGGTCAGTCTGGTACTCCGACTCTATCACAGATTGAGAAGGGCGATGACCCGAATATGGTGCAAATATTGGCGGTCTCTTGTTTTCCGTGCCTCTCGTGCGAGGAGCTTGCCCCACGCCAAGTCTATTCCGCTCATCTGATATTCTCATATCAGCCGGGTTCATCACTCCTCGGCGCTCAGGCCGCCTCATCTCGGATGTCTTTCGCTTCCTCTGTTCCTCCTCGGCCGATCTACGAGCCATGGCCATTTCTTGCAGATAGTGCTCTGTCTCGCGCGCGCGGGCGGATGAGATCTTGTATGTACCCTCGCAATAGAACCCTCCGGGGACGCCGCGGCATTGGTAAACACCCTTGACTGTTTGCGGGTTGTTGGAGTGGTAGCAGTCTCGTTGACTACACTTATTGTGGAATGGCGATGGCCATCCAGGAGGAAGCGCGGATGGTTTGGGTTTCTTCGTAACTAGACCAGTCAGGCTGTTAGCGGCTGGGAAAACAAAGTGGGGAACAAGTACTGACAGAACATCATGACGGGAGTCGTTAGTGCTTGCTAGTGTACAGTGAGAAAAAGTTGAGGGGGACAGAGAACCGGTGCAAGTACTTATGAGAGCGAGGGCTCATGCTAATTACCCGCGGCACCCCGACCCGGACACGCATTCACGTCGTGTTTGGAGTAGTAAGTACGGTGCGGTGCTTTGCTGACTGACGGCATGACGCCGCCGTTACGTGGTGATCCGTGCTGGCCATCGCCGAAGAGGCAAGTCATAAGTACGTTGCCTCTGAGACCAGGCTCTAGCAAGTGCCGTCCGTTGCTGCTGTACTAGTGACGATGCGACAGCAAAACAGTCGCGTGCTATTGGGCTTGGCGAACCTCGGTTAAGGGAGTGACACGTCTCGATGCAAATTGAGTAAAAGGAGTAGCATGACGGCATCTTTTGCAAGAATGGCAAGAAGTGACCGGCTTGATGAGCACGGGTGAATGAATTTGACATGAAACTTTAGCGCTGAAGTGAGCGCTCGATTTGTCCAATGACCTTGGGACAAGGATAGGTTGAGAGTTCCTCCAATGCACTATACTCAAAAAGGTCTGTGACACCGTTCTCACCAGGTTCATGCATGCGCGTGAGCCATCATGGGTAATGTGTGTTGTGGCGTGAATGAGCATCCCATGAACTCACCGGGCTCCCGATTTGAAGTGCATGACTAGCCTAGGCTTTCGAAAACCCTCCGGCGTTCGGGCATGGCTCTGGGTAAGCCTTCATTACACAGCCCCGGTTCAACGTTGCTTCCATTCAATGAATCATCATCACAGAAAGTAAATAAGGTTGAACCTCGCAGCAGGCCCGTATGCGCGCGGACTGCGAAACCTCAACGAAGCGTCGATGCACCGAAGATGGCTGTTCAACACGCGCGTTACAGTTGGGCCTCGATATTTGTTGAGCGCCACAAGACGGAGATGAGCCACTAAACGACCCGTCTTGGCGCGGTCTAGGGCACATTACGCCAACCTTCGCCCAGGCCTTGTCGGCCACTCCGTGACAAGTTGCCCTCGGAGTTACAGGTACAGCCCTGATTCGTACGGCATTACCAACTTCGTCGAAGTTCGTTAATGTCACGTTTTGCACACGAGTTGACGTGTTGCCTGTTGTTTGGCAAAAGCTTCTGAAACAAACAAACTGCTTGCATCCTCGACCACCACCGACCAGTAATAGCAGCTCTCATGGGTCTCAAGCGGCCTGCAGAGGATGATCCTTCATCTGCTGGAAAAGTGGCTAGAGCCAAAATAGAAAGCAGCGGTACTCTTGCGTTTCCAAGCCATTCACATCCAGCTTCACATCCACCCGCGTTTCAGCGTCCCAGTCAGCTTCTCACATTTTCGTATTCACCCTCTCGTGTTCTTCAATTTGATGATTCTGCATTGCGCTATTTCGTCGATCCACCACGTGGTGCAGATCTCAATCATGGTTACGCCAACTGGATACGGCGCCCGGAAGAACGTGGACGCATTGATGGTTTATTGAGCGCATGGTCACGGTTCAAGAAAAGTATTCAAGGGCAGAATCCGGATATTGGAGTCATAAGCTGGAGAGGGGTTATGACCAAGTGAGATATTATTCCATTCACTGTATGATTTTTGTTTACCTGCGGGAATGATTTTGATGAGAGAGAATATTGACGGCACCTTACGAAGAGAGCGTTGGTTGGGAGCTCAACGTGATGTGTGTCGATGGTACTATGTACTTTGAGGAGCATCTCTCAGATGCAAAGCTAAAGGAAAAGTGAAGCCTTTTCCATTCTTACATGTACGTCTTGCTCACGCCGAGGAAGGAATGACATGACACCTCGGCATCGACTTCAGTCTTACTATGGATATTCATTTGAATCGTATTGCACCTCACCAACTCCCAGTGGACATGAACACCGCGCCTCTGGTTCCTCGAGCGCTGCTGGTTGGGGCGACGATGTTGATACCAATGTACAGTGGTGTAGTGTTGTTAAAACAAAGTTAGGTGACACACGGATCATCATTGGTGGAGAAGTAGACTGCATTCGAGGTATGTGGCTCCTTTTGCATCAACCGATAGGGCGACGTTATTTGTTGCAGGAAAATATGCCGGCAATACTGACAACTTCGTGGAACTTAAAACTTCACTATCAATTCGTGGCGCGCAAGACGAAGCTAAGTTTGAAAAGTAAGTAGTATCTACGTTTCAGCCACCTTAACTCCCTGAGGCTACGTGACAGGAAGCTTTTGAAATTCTACTTTCAGTCATTTCTGCTCGGAGTTCCGGTATGCAAAGCTTGATACTGAATCAGTACCTTCTTATACACTGCATTACAGGAGGTTTTTGTTGGATTTAGGAAGCCATCAGGATATTTGACGACTACGCAAGTCTTCCAGACCGTTCAGATACCTCGCCTGGTTCGAGGCAAGCCTGGTGCCTGGAATCCCAATGTGTGTCTAGCATGGGGAGACCAATTTCTATCTTTCCTCAAGAACACCATCAGAGGAGGCTCGAAGGGTGATGTCTGGCGCATCAAATTCATGCCAAAGACAGGGGTCTCTGCTGCTTTGCTAGACGACGTGGACGTCAAGGATGTCGAAGGAGGGGAAGATCGCGTGGGATTACTTCCGCGATGGTATTGGGAAGCGGTGGCGAAAGACTCCGCAGTTACAGCCCAAACAAGGAGTGAAGGAGCGTTGTCCAAGGTAGGAACTGTCTTAGTGCCTTCTGGATGGAAGATATGAACCAATATGGGCGTTCATATGCTCACCTGATCGAAAGTCATAACTGCCAGCTAGGCTATGTAAAGCTATTCCTGCCCCGCGTGAAATCCGGTTATCTTGGCATCAAGAGACTATATCCTGTGACCTCATTTACATGTCATGGAGGTCACCGATCCCCATCGATCAAACATGGACCATCAGTTTGTCCTATTGCCTGCCAGAAATGCACTACACGCTCCTGACTAACGTAATGGAAAGTGTAGATAACTCGAGGTTCTTTTCTCATCAACGTTGAATTTCGTGAAGAACATTTCTGTGAATTTTGAACCAATATTAGCTATTTGCGCGTAAAAACAGGCACAAACCGGCGAGTGCGGGTAAATCGACCCGTGGGAATACGGATGAATAAGGCTAGCGCGTCGTCGCGCGTGCTCCATTCCTTAACGCGCTCCTCGACGTCTCACAGAACGACGTATATCCTCTCTTAGTCGTCTGTAACGGTCCCCAGTTTTTTTGCTGCTGACCATCCAAACGCTCTCGCTGTGATATATTGTGCTTTATTCTGTATATAATTGCTAGAAACTCCCAGCGACGCGCTCCTTATGGCGACTCCGTCGTCTTCGGTGACCTCAGCGTCTCCACCAACGACCTATCTACAGCCCTACAGCCCTTCCACATCGATGGATGTCGATCCGATAGAGAAGGAGGATAGGCTGAAAGCTATCCAGAAAGTCATGGCGAGTACAGAACTTTCGATGGTGAGTTATTTCATTTCAGACTGAGCGCCCCGCGTGGGACGCGTTGGCGGGCAGCTATTCGCGCCAGCGATGTGGAGGGGCACTAAGAATATTATTTACTTTGTGGTGTTCGTATACCGGATCCTCCGCTGAGATTGCTGTGTATTGGGCGCGGTTGTGATATAATACGAGAATGCTAACATACTCCTGTCTTTCTTCCTTAGGTGACGCGCAATCTTCGCGCCCGCTTGTCATATGCCTCATACAAGGCCACCCACAATATTTCTCATGTCAAACTGACTGACCTCGAGGCGAAAACCCGTGCCCTGGCTGCTGCTCCACCGCGCCTGATCGGCACCAAGCGCAAGGCCAGCAGCGGCAACAACTATTACAATAACCCCGCTACGCAGGGCACAGTCGCAAGGCGTGGAGCTATGGCTCCTCCCGCCATATCTGCGACCTCTGCCTCATCCGTTCCTCGTTCCCACTATCCCACGGCTGTGACAGGTTCTAGTCCCAACGCGACTCAGAGCCTGTTTACTACCCTACTCGGACCTCCTCCGTCCAAACAGGCGCGAACGGTCCGTAACTCAACAGACCCTCCTGTCCAGGCAGCCGCTCGCTCGACTGCCGGATCTCGGCCCCGAGGATCTGAACGTGCTATACGTAGTATAGCAGAGAGCACCCGCGCACGGTCGCGTAGCCGCAAGGAGGATGCGACTCGCTCCAAACCCAAACGTGCTGACAAGGGCAAGCAAAAGGCGTCCGCAGCGGCCTCAGCGGATGTAGAGAGGCAAGCTGTGGCTACTCTGACATCGCTTCTCCAGTCGCGCCCTTCCGTAGCTAGCGTATCATCCCCGCGGTCCACGCTCTCCACCGCATCTGATGCGAGTTCATTCCAGTCTTTGTCGCAATATGCACAAAGTTCTGCTCGCATGACGACAGCAGCGACTTCGCTGCTGCCATCAGCCGAGTCATCATTTACCATGCCTCGGGCAGCCACTCCCCCTCGTAACTCAGGAGACAGCATCTATTCGACGCCTCGTGCAGACGAGGAGGCAGCCAATATCATGCTTTATCTACATACATCGCCGTCACCTGTCCGTCCTACAACCACCCGGGACAGGGATACTCAAGATCACGCAGCCTACAGAGCCCTTGGAAGCGGTTCCGCATCTCTCCTCACTAAGGGAAAGATCCTTTTTGCAGGCCAGGATGCTAGAAGCTCGCTGAGATCAGAGCGCAGCTTTACCTCAGAAACTTTACCCTCTAGCCAAGGCAGTACGCAGCCTTTGAGCCAGTCAATGCGATTGGATACCGCTTCCTCCGGATCTCTCGCATCTGCGCCACCTTTACAGCCAACGATTATTCCACCTACCCCAATTTTGGGTGTTGAATCCTCTCCGTTGTTACCATCTCCACCTTCACCATCTAGGCGCAGTGATACTTCGAATGGCTATTCGGGTTCGCCATCAAACAGCCTTCAGGCCCCACCCACTCCGGGCAATGTCCCTTTCAATCTCAACGACTTTATCAATGTCTCTCCTTCCCCTGCTGTTACGTCCGCGCCGCGCGCAGCAGTATCTCTCAAATCTGGTCTGAGTGCTAACCTGCGTGCAGACGTCGGCAAAAAGCTTTTTGAAGAAGAGCAGCAGCGGCAGCACTACCAAACCACTCATGGCGCAGTCGGTGGTTTCATTGATAGCCTTCACCATGACAGAGGCGGCGTCCTTGGTGCTAGTATCGACCTCGCAAGCGGCTGATTTATTTTTCCGATCCTCGTCGATTGATTGGTTCCCCCACGTCTAATACACTTTCATGACGCATTCATTCTTCATCAATCATGCGGAATCCCTGTTGTATCAACATGAAGAACAGAATCCCTTGTATCTACCACTCGACCCGGCTGGACGACGTCGTTGCAACCTATCAGACTTCTTGTTGGTTTTGATATTATCCACAAGGCATGGACTTATCAATATTGGGCGCTACGGTTCGAAATCAGGAAATTATCATCGCTATCTATTTTCACCGTCTTCATTTCCTCATTTACGGTTAGATCATGACCTTCTCTTGGATTTGTGTCCATAATGGTTTCTTCTTTGTTGTTCACTAGCCCTGCTGGGAAAGCATCATAAACTTCTGTCTCTTTTATGAATCAAGCCAGTTACTACTGGATGCACCTATTTATCTCATCCTCCATCTCACCCTTTCCGTCTCTTGTTATCTTTTCTGTCCATCCCGTTCATCCTTGTCCTGTGCTCTGCCGTGATAATTTACGAACACGGTCAGGCTTCTTGTTGTTTTACCATGTTTTTTTTTATCGCCATGTGCTAATACCGTCTGCATCCCAATGCATAACGTTTCTTGACCATCTCCTCGGACTTTCTAACCGAAATACAATCTTACCCACCCAAGGCAGCCCAGGACCTTCTCCTGAGAACTTGGAACATTAATTTCAGGTGTGTTTTTCATTTTACGTGTATAATTGAGTATTTATACATGACTCACCCGCATCCCGACTAAAATCAAGTCTTCGAGGTGGGTGTTTGAGCGTACAGAATCAATCACACATTCATTAAAGTCACCGTGCTACAGTGAATTTTGCAGCTGTTGAGAATGCGGTCTACAGATGAAGTTCATGAATGCAGTGTGCTCACATAGCAGAGCAAGAGATTCCCCCTGTCAAGACCGTCAGCACATGTGCGCAAGGGCGTGGTCAGTAAGGATCCCCGGTTCATGCATTGTCTGTCGATGGCCTTGGGTAGATTCGATTGTGTTTTGGGTGGACATCACACGCGACGAGTCCAGTAGATCCACTGTTGTACGGTTCTATCCCCACAATTGGATTAACGTGCTCCGAGACTGTGATTGTCCACAACATATGTTGTCACAGTGCAACCACATATAGCACAGACTTGAGTCTCGACTGTTCTGTGCTTTGACGAACACTTGGCACTCAAGACCGACTTCTCCTTGCCTGTCTATCACGAAAATGTTTTCTCTTCTTTCGAAATCATTTGAAGCTCTAAAGGTAGATCTATCCCTTTACCTGCTGTTTTCTTTTTTTGACGTTGTAAAGATTGCAACTCCCCAACAGACTGGGGGTTCCGTGGGACGACGATCATTCAAACTTGTCCGTCCGAAACCGCAGCCTCATGTTCAGTTCTACGGATATGCAGTCTCTCCAGAATGGCTTATGCAGTTTGCGCGGCAACACTGCCCAGAGGCATTGCCCGATCGCAGTGCCATAAGCTATGAAGACGTTGCCATGACGTGAGCATACAAACTCATTTCAGCTTGGTCGGGCATCTACAACTTAGAACGCAAAGATTGTTTCAATCCCAAGGATGGCTCGGTGCCTCTGGAGTGGATCGCTGCATACGACGGTGAATACGACGTCTGGCCATTCAAATTGACATTGTTCACGTGCTTACCGTGTGCTCGGATGAAGATGAGTCCTTTGAAGAGCGTCCTACGCAGGACAAGATAGATTTCATGACAAAGTTGATTGGGCATGGACCACAGTGGTAGATGGGTTGTATGACCTCATATGATTGAGCGGGAGAGGCGACGATTTGGACCCAGCTGCGTCGTCGAGCTTCCTTAAATTGTGTACTGTATGGGTTGTGTAAACCAGGCAGATGGTAAACGTACGTGACTATATTGGATCAAATGATATGCATGCAACTCAATCTGGTGAGGGGCCATGAATGACGACAAATCTCGAGTCCTCCAAGTGCAGATTTTCTTTCCAAGCCTTCGGCAGGCGTTTTGCAGGCGATGCGTTTTGTTGAGGTGAGGTGAGGTGAGGTGTGGGCTGTGCTGCTGGCGGGTATGATGCAGCTGGAGAGTGACGCAATGTGGACGCTGATGCTGAAGTAGCCGTTTGGCGAGTCAGATTTTTTTTGAGCGGTTACCGCTTCCAAAACAAGGGGGGGGGGGGGTGCGCAGTGACGAGCGTAGGCGGCGCGGACGTGGAGAAGAGAGATGAGGTGAAGATGGGTGTGTTGGTTGTGAGTGATTCAAGTAAACAGGCGACTTCTCATGCGTGGGTTGCCGCGTCGGCGACTCAGCGAGCTTCCCTGCGAGAGGCCGCAGGTGCGGGTTGGAAGTTTGGAGATTGCGTGCGAAGAGTGATGGTAGAGCTAAGAGTTGGGGCGAGTCAGAGTCTTTGAGGAGAGATAAGCATTTGTTGGGGTATGGGTTGTGAAAAAACGAAAGACAAAGATAGAGACGGAGCACGAACATCAACCAGAATAAAGTAGTAACCGAAGAGAACGAAGCGTGGTAAAAGAGAGAACAAGACGAAAACGCACCATAATGATTTGTGGGCTTGTGCAGCGCCGTATGATCTAAAGACAAGTGTTAACACCATGCCCATTTCATATCCGCCCAAAGTAAGGCATAAAAACACGCCCCAAGACCAATAAGAAAGGCCCACACACCTTTCTAACAACAAACTCCTTTCCCATCGTTTCCTCTCCCGCACAACCCCTGAGATCTCTGCAACTGAGAAACGAACCCTGCCGGCCTCACTGGACCTTCCAATATACAACAGGTAGACTCGCCTGCGACTCAAGCACCGTATGCCTCACCTGCGTCTCCAAAACCGCCGTTCTTACATCAACTACACTGTACTACGAGCCTCGCTAAGTGTCGTTCCCTCGCGCTTGCACCTGCGCCTGTTCCCGAGGTCGAGGCTGGGCCTCCAGGACCGACGGGCATTGTTCTACCCTTGCCCATCCCTGTTGATGCCGTACATTGATCTCGCTCGACCCATACTTACCTAGGCCTCTGCACGTCCGAATGCGAGTAGCTTAGCTCTGCTGAACTCCGGGCCAATGGAGTTACATACCTCTCCGGTTGATGGAAATTGATAGCAATGAATGTTTACAAGGGTATGGGGCAACTACAGGGTTAGACTCGATGACAATTACCGTATCAACAGCCTGCTGTGATCATGAAACTGGAAATCACGTCAGTACATACACGGAGTTCACTCTTCGATGTTTGGCCTTGTTAGGATCCGAAGCTTGGCGCTACTGACCGCCAATTACCACTCGTAGCGTAGTCTGTACTTCTCGCTATCAACCGCACCCAAGTCGACCAACCAACAAATACATCAAGCAACAGCGTAGTGTACAGCTCTGATCAGGGACAGACGTCAGTTCTCAATGAACAAGAGGATCCTTACTCTACCGTTTTTATTTTCATGACGGTCTCGATCATCCTCTCCCATCGTATCAGCTCAGTCGAACTCGTATTGACTTTGGCTTTTTAACGGCCGTGGACTTCTATCGTTTTCACCACTTTGTTGATATTGTATGCGCTAAGAAATACACTGGTTTCGTATCTATTCCCTTGCAGTTTACTAAATGACGGGTATGAGTGATACGAGAGTAGGAAGGTTGGCTCAGCATCGCAAGGCGTCGTATGTCTGTTCCAGGTTCCAGCAGACTGCTTACCAGCATCCTGGTCCATGGTTGGCCACTTTCATTGATGACTTGACCATGCCATTATTGCCCACTTGTTTACCACAGGCTCCCCCGCTGCCGTTAGTGTCATCATACCCATCAACAACATGGAAATACGTACGTGCAGCATCATCCCTGAACATTCAACTATCACCCTCTCACCCAAATTTCATCCACAGCCCACATATCGCTACTCCCCGTCTTGTCTAATCACGCATCATTCCACCTACCACTCAATCTTCAATGCTTCAACGTGTTGCTCGTCATTTGTATCGTCGCGCCATCATACCCGGTAGTTCGCATGGGCAATATATCAGACTCGAAGGTGGGTCGCTCCATACCACCTTGGTATTCGTTTTGTGACCTTCATTCACCAATTACAGTCATCAGCGGAAAAAAAAATCTTTAAGTCCCGTCTGAACGTATACCTGCATGCATTTACGTGTCCATCAAACTCGACTCTGGACATCAGTTGCCCCAGTCCTATTATCCGACGAATCCGTAGCATGGGGAGATACCGTGATCATGCAAAGACTTCTACAGTGACTTGCGGACGTGATTCTGGTACTAATGATTGGTTTCTAGATCATCGCATGCGTCACCTAACTTATCGGTGGAGATCCGGGCATCCTTTGAGCTCGGTCGAATGCTAGGCAATGGGGAAGTCATCGGGAAACTTGCAATATCGTGGGATAAGCTGCTCCGTCATGGAAACGAGCCTTTCGATGAGTAACTTGCTTTCTCATTCATATACATATACTAATGTGTCGTAGATCTGTCCTTCCCACTCGTTCGTAGCGTCCACCCTTCCCGGAAATCAGGACGACGCACTGTTTGATGTAAGTGGCGGCGCCAGCCTTCGCGCTGTCGACTTTTGCTGACAGATCGCAAAATGCAGTCCATTGTTGATTGCGAGATCGTTCGAGAAACAGATGCGGGCTACACAAGATTTGCCAAATATGTGACACGCAACAGGGTGTCTGACCCGAACAATACTGTGGAGCATTTTCGTTTGGTTTTAGAGCGGTGTCCGGTCGACCAACCTTGCGTGCGCACGCCTTCAAGGGTACAATCGTAATGATCTTCAAGACATTTACTTCATCACCTCTCTATTCCGTGACGCCCTTTCATTGCGTCCGCAGGGCCACCTCGATCATCCACTATCCCTCTATTATCTCACTGAAGCGCTGACCTGGCGCCATAAAAAGGAACATACAGCTACCGACATCCGCGAATCTGCTCAGATCTACCGTGAGCTACTACCCCTCTGTCCCGAGGGCACCTATCTTCGGAGCATCGCGGAAGGGGCTAATGGTGTGGATTATGTTATTCGCGAATACAACAATCTTCCAATAGACGCATCCGATGAAGGCATCCGCCTTCAACGAATCATACTCGAGCTCTGTCATCTTGGCCATCAACACCGTCTAGGCGCCCTCAACCAGCTTTCGCAGTCACTCAAAACACGCTTTCGACAAAGTGGCAGCATGGATAATATAGACGAGAGCATACAACTTGGCCGTGAAGCCCTTTCTCTGTGTCCTGAGGGACATCCTGATCTTGGTTGCTACTTGAATAACTTGGCTGCTTTACTCAACGACTACCGCTTCAGTCACCAGGGCAAATCTGACGACCTCGACGAGGCCATCTCTCTGTACAATGAAGCATTGTGCCTGAGCCCTGTTGGGCACAAATCTCGTGATTCACGATTGTACAACCTAGGGACCGCCCTCCGCGACCGTTTCAACCAACGCGGTGACATAGATGACATCAACAGAGCTATCAGCCTCTATCGCGATGCACTGACGTTGCGCCCACCTTGGCGTCGAAAACGTGACGTCATACTGCGGCCTTGCCAATGCGCTGATATGACAAATTACATGCCGACGAGGATCTTAACGAGGCCATCGAGCTACACCGTGAATCGCTTCGGTTAACACAGCATGATGATCCGGTCGAGTACTCTAGAACTCTTATCGGCTTGAGCTGGGCACTCTGCTCTCATTTCACGCGCACTCGAAACACTGAAGATATTGAGGAGGTCATTGAGCTCTCACAAGAATCATTGAAAACTTTTCCACCACTGCACCCAGATAGATATGCGAGCTACCGGTGCCTGCAGGAGGCATATATGTCTCGTTATCGGGTACAAGACAACCCTGCTGATTTGTCACTCGCAGTGGAGAACTTTAGACTGACATCACGACACCCCATTCAAGGCTTTCCTCGACGCATCATCATGGCATATAATTGGACTCTTGCAGCGGAGCAGCATGGTCATGGATCTGCATTGGATGCCTATGTAATGTTTTTCGAGCTTCTCGACGCTCATTTGTCAACACGATCATCTACCATTTCACGGCGCCAAGCTGCCGCCGCCTTCCGTTATGCCAGAACACTCCCTGTAGATGCGGCGTCCTGTGCCTTGCACCGTCATAACCTAGAGAAGGCTGTTGAACTTGTGGAGCGTGGCCGTGGCCAACAGGGGTCACTGGCTTCTCGCCTCAGAACTCCACTTGAGGACCTCGAGTCAGTGAACCCAGAATTAGCTCACAAATTTTCGGAGCTGAGCAAGCGTGTTTCCGACACCGCTCAGGGTTCCGCAACTATCACCGACAGAGCTACTGCTGATCAGGCAGCGGTGAAGTACCGGAGGTGTACAGAGCAGTGGGAAGCTGTAGCGGCGGAAATCCGCAATACTGAAGGTTTCTCGCGATTCCTGCTCCCACCATCATACGAAGACTTGCAAGTGGCAGCGCGCCATGGTCCAGTCATTATCCTCATCGCGAGCCAATACTCCTGCAATGCCATCATTGTCCCGACGTCAGGGGGGCCCCTTCATGTTCCTTTCCCCTCTCTCACTCTCGCTGATCTCGCGAAGCTCAAAGACGACTTCACGATGGCAATACGGCACGCATCTCTCATGGGCCCGACGGAGTCAATGTCTGAGTTGATAGTACTCTTGCGCGAGATATGGAACGAGATGATGCTACTCATTGTCAATGTACTCCGGCGTGATCTCAAAGTGAAGCCTCGCTCCCGAATCTGGCTGTGTCCAACTGCAGCCTTTACTTCCATTCCTCTCCATGCAGCTCACCCCTCTCGAATGAAGGCAGATAGAAGTGGACGGGAACCATGCCTCGAGGATATGTACATTTGCTCCTACACGCCGACGCTTTCGGCGTTGATCAGGTCCCGACAGACGATGAAGACACGTGCGACTCCGTCTTTCGCGGCGATCGGACAAAGTCAGCCAGGCGCAAGGCAAGGCACGGCGCTCGCCACTGTGGACAGTGAGCTCGAGCTGGTCCATAAACTCGTTCCCCCCAACGTCGAGTTCACTACTCTTTCGGGCAACGAATCTACACAGGCAGGTGCACTCGAAGCCTTGCAATGCAACACCTGGGTGCACCTGGCTTGTCATGGCAAACAGGACCGCGAGCAGCCTTACAACTCACGCTTCGCAATGAGAGATAAACCTCCCACATTGCTCGACATCATGGACAACAATGTTCCGGAAGCCGAATTCGCATCCCTATCAGCGTGTTATACCGCCGTCGGCGATGAGGAGACGCCCGACGAAGTCATCCACCTCGCAGCCGGTCTACAATTTTCAGGGTTCAAGAGTGTCATTGGCACACTTTGGGTGGTTGATGACGAAGTCGCAAAGCACGTTGTCGAGGCTTTTTATACTAATATATTCAAGGACTTGAAGGAGGGTGTCTTGGACTGTACGAAGGCGGCCAAAGCACTCAATCATGCTACACATGCCGTGAAGAAATTGGTCCCTCTCGAGCAGAGAATTGTTTTCATTCATATTGGGGTGTAGTTCTATGTCACGTTGCTTTCGCTGTCTGGTACAGATTTACAAGTTATTGGTCTTGGATCCTCTTTCATCCTTGCTGTACGTCTTTGTGTAGGATTACCCTGATACTACCGTTGTGCTTTTAGCTGTCTTTGTCGCAACCTCTCGCCAGAGTCACATTCATTTCTCGAAGATAATGTTTGAGAATTTATTGTCGTTGCTTATGTTATTTCGTTCAAGTACTTCCGCCAGTGCGCTACAGTCTGTGAGTTGACCTTCCGACCATGGAATCCATCTAAAGAAGCTTGCGAAATACTAAGTTATATTGGGCGGCTGCCTTTGGGAGTTAGACGATGTTTAGCACTTTTCGGATGGTAGACGTTAAATTCACAAACCTGTCGGACAAATGCAGGTCTCCCTACACGGAAGAACTCGGAGACTTTTGAGTTGTTTTCGCTGATGATTTGTAGTCTTAGATAGAGCGTGAGGATCACATAAAAATGACAGGTCATATGCTGAGTAGCCTACCGTTGAGTCTGAAGGGTCAGCCCTCCAAGCTGCAAATGATGACACGATGAAGCAAATAATGGCAAGCTGGCCTCGTGGACGGTGGACCTCGTTTTGCTGGAAAGAGTCAGAAAGCGGTCAGAGTCTGTTCCGATGCGAGAATTACATGCGAGATAATGAAGGCCACAGATCAGCTCTACTTCATCATCGGGAAGGGTATTGCCCGACGCCCAAGTTACTTCTGTACGTCGGTACACGAAGACAGTACCATCCGGGGATATCCTCCTTCCAAAAACGCTTGGAAAAACCGCCATATAATGCTGCCTCTGAGGAAAGCAGCGCGTGCGTGGGGGAGATCTTTGCGTCATTGACCGTAGACTGAAATGTGGAAAATCGCTCAAAGCTCTCGAAGGTCTTACATCGGTCAAGACATTTGTGAGAAGGATAGAAGACGATCCTACTGTCCATAATGGCGTGCCTGGGCTGAACGAATCGTCTGATGAGACCGTCCAAGAAACGCCACTTGGTTCCCGATAATTTGTAGAATTGTCGCGGCGCGCTGGTTCACAAGTCCGTGACCTCCTCGTAAGCAATATTTTAATGCTGGTAAGAAGTGCATGTAGACGGTGATGAGGGGGAGGCAATAATGTAGGAAAAAAAATGAGCAGGGCAGGATTCGAACTTTAGCACGCGATAGCGCCTGCAAGCATGCTGAAGAGTCGAAGACATCAAATCCACAAAAAGGAAGTGGGGACGAAGTGCGACGCCCTGTCGAGCACTTATCACCATCAGGGTAGTCCCTTACATACAGAAGACGCACATAGTGTCAGTCACACAACTTGAGCGATTCATTTACACAGCACTTAGCCTAAGAAGATCATACATGGGACGCAGGTTAAAAATATGATTTGAGCGAACGTGTCCCGAGCTTCCAAAATTCCCACTGGCACATCTTACAGTAGGTCCTCATATCAGTCATGGAGTGCATCTGTGTAAGTCGGTCTGAACAGTGTTTCTCATGAGTGATAACTCAGGCATCTACAGCTAAAAATTCACTTACGGATTCCGCAAAGGTCTCTCCAAGACGGTCGGACTCGAGTAACCCTTATATAGGTAGTGCCCAAACCGTCCAAAATTCTGTGAATAGACTTTCACAAGAGCTGAAAGAGGATGGGCCCAGGGGCTCACCAGCAATCATTGCCGTTCCCAAATAAACCGTTCTAATTTAAAGGTCCCAGCGGGCTCCTCTCGTATAGGCTACGTAGTCCATGGTCTGCCATAGTCGAGAGACCATGTCTTCTCTAACCAGTGAGAAGCAATAGGCTGCAGTGATCACGCCCCGCAAAGGCCATACCAGCTGTGTACTACTTAGTGTTGCGCACCTACCCGGCGGACGACGCACTGTCACATGTTCGGAAGATCACTCCGGGTATGGGACCAGCGGCGCACAGTAGGTGAAGACTGGCGAGATGATGGGGATGGGACATAGCATTTTCTCCGAATAGCAAGAGTACTTGTCGCAAGTGGAAACGATGATAGGAAAGTGAGGTCGTTGGACGTCGAGACGGAGAAGGTCAAGTGTGTTGGAGTGCAAACGGCGAGTGGGTAGTGAGCGTACATATATGTCCAGACTGAGACTCCAATGACGGAATGGGGTGAACTGCTCTCCAGCCTCTCGAGTCGCGGATAAAAACCAGCTTATCTCCGGGTCTGGAACTTCGGCTCAATTAGGATATTCGATCGGGAGCAGATCCCTTCATCCCAACTCAAACGGCGACTAATGCATGTACTGATTTGCCTGCCTCCCCGCATGATAAAGATCCGAACGTCCTGAGCAAGCTTTCCACCATCTCGTATAGCACTATATTCTATACGGATAGCTTCCCCCTTTGCCTTGACGAGAGGGTTGATCGACTCCCGAACTGTTATCAGCGAACGCACTCGATGAAAATGTGTATCGCAAGTGACCATGTCGTCATCGCTCTTGGGTAATGTTTCACAGACTATACACCATCCATTCTCTTGCCGTGTGCACATGCTTCCGCATTTCTTGTTTATCATTGCCGTTGTATACTCATCACAGTGCCATCAGCTCCGCACTGACACTCGAGTTCTAGAGCTGCTCCAGGTCCAAGAGATCCCCCGGTCTGGTTTTGATTCCCCCTGTCAAGACTGTCAGCGCATGTATGCAAAGGCATGGTCAGTGAGGATCCCCGGTTCATGCATTGTCTGTTGATGGGCCTGGAAAGATTCGATTGTATCTCGGTGGACATCGCACATCACGAGTCCACAAGATCCACCGTATTACAGTTCTGTCCCCACAAGTGGATGCACGCCACCTGAGGCTGTGATTGTCCACAGCATACTGTCACAGTGCAATCGTATATATAGTGCACACTTGAGTTTTGACTGTTCTGCACTTTGGCGAACGCTTCGCACTCAAGAGCGACTTATCCTTGCCTCTATATCACGAAGATGTTTTCTCTTCTTTCGAAAGCGTTCGAAGCTCTAAAGGTGGATCCATATGCTTACATGCCATTCTCTTTCTGACTGTTTGAAGATTGCAACTCCCCAACAGACTGGGGGTTCTGTGAGACAACCACAACCACTCAAACTTGTCCGTCCACCAAGGCAGCCTAATATTCAGTACTACGGATATATGGTCACCACCGAATGGCTTATCCAGTTCGCGGAGCAACACTGTCCAGGAGCGTTGCTCGATCGCAGAGACAGTGGCTACGAGTTCATTGCGAGGACACGAGGATATGAGTACATCTCAGCTTGGTCGCGCATCTGCTATTTAGGACTCAAGGAGTGTTTCAATCTTGCGGTCATTCCAGCTGACACCGTTATGGTGTTCGCTGTGTTTTCGGATCAAGAAGAACCCTTTGAAGAACGTCCTACGCAGGAAACGGTTGACTTCATGACAAAGTCAATCGGGCATCCGCCGCAATGGTGGGTGAGTTGCGACCATGCAAATTGAGTGTGAATGGCGACATGCTAGAACCGTGAAGCCGCCGCGTTGTTGAGCTTCCTAGGTTTAATTATGTGCTGTATTACTTACATATACCAGGCCTCACGCATCATGCTATACGTATGTACGTACGAGTCTAAAAACATTGAATCAATGAGGTAATCTGATGACGGTCCACGTCTGAACACCGGTATTTTAACCTTATCCCTGACCGTTATTATCCCGCAAGGAACTACGAATCTTCGTTGCGGCTGCATATCGTGCAGAAGATGTAGACTTCACGACTTCACGGCGAAGTGTTGCGTTGGCTTAGTTTGCGCTCGAGGGTAGTATGACAGGAAAAATGGGTAAGATGTTTGATTGTGCGAAACTAGTGACTTTTAAATTTCGAAATAGATGGGTTATATCTACATTACACTGTTCCATGTAGTAATGATATACCAGCATTGGGGATTAGATAGGATGATATCACTTTTTGAGGTATTTGCGAGAGCACTGCTTCTTGTGTACATCTTTCCAGTGCGCCTTAAGAGTATGTTCGTCAGCAACGAGACTTGAAAAAATGCCTTAATCATACCTTCTGGTGCTCGGGAGAGCAATACCTAGACGTTGTCCTGTCAGCAACACATCATTCAAGTGCATTCATGAGCGCTTACAAAATGGCCCTACAACCACTGCACGTCTTGAGATCCTGACCACCAGGCTTTCCACAAGCAGCACAAGCCGACTGGCTCCTTCTGTCCTTCGTGCTGGAAGTGGTCTCCTGCCAATATCCGTGGTTCTCGTGGTCCCATTCACGCTGGATGCTCTGGCCTTTCTTGAGTTTGCCCATCTCGGGATCGAGTGCACTAGGGTGGATGGGCATGGTGAACGCCTTCATACCTGTCCTGACTGAGTTGGGCGAGCTAAGTGCCGCGGCGAGTCGCTCGTTAGCCTGGTTGATGTCAAATACATCAATGTCGAACAGAGAAGGAGGTTTGCCGAAGTCTCTGTAATTCGGGCAATCAAGAATCTCGCGTTTTTTCTTTGCCCTGGAGAGATGTTTAACACGGAAGGGAAAGCCAGTGGAAAACCTACTGTTCGATGTATGAATCAGCGTCGTAGGCCTTGAGGAAGTTTTGGTACTGGTATGACCCTCTCATATTTTCTGGACAACGGTTTGATAAGTGAGATGTTGTATACATCAGCAAAGGAACTTACCACCTGGGCACATGCCCTTGCCACCGAGTATCTGGACACGTCCATACGACTCCTCGATGGGGAAAATTTGCTCGATCTGATTGATGTGGGATTAATCTGGTATGGAGCAAGATACTCCGCCGTACCTCAATCTCGTGGTGCCACTTGTCTCCATAGTCATACAAGTACGCAAACTTATCGCCCACCTTCGAAAACAGATGGGCGAGCATATACCTAGGTGTCATCAGCATCAATTCGATGACGCGATGGAATTATGCCCTCACCTGTCATCCGGAAGGTAATCATATCCAACCTAGAGCCCTGGTGTGAGAACTTCACAGCATCATTTCCTGGGTAGACTTGCCTGGTTGATATGCATTATGTCTGTTGCGTCGGCGTCCTGGGCATTCAATGAGAGATGTACTATGGTAAAAGCGGCTCAGTTTACCTCAGGACCAAATACAGCGCCGTCTCTGAGGTCCGTGAACGTGTAGCAGTGGAAGTTTCGTACCCTACCGAAAGCGATTGCGTCAGTATGCAAAGGGATTTTGAACATCGAATAGATACCAGTTCAGTACGGGCGAGAGGACTTTGTCTTGGAACACGCCGATCTTCATACCAGCTGAGAGGCGCACCTGGCGCCATATGCGAGGGTCGCCATTGGCATCTTCCAAGAACCTTGAGAGAGCATGTCAGTGGGTGGGACATCATATTGATATGAGGAGCATACTTCAAGTGTATCTTGATTACAATATCCTTCTTGTCGAGATCTGCTAGATCAAGTTTGCTGAGCTGCTCGCGCTGAAAGGACAATAACAAGTCAGGGACAGAATGGAGTCACTACGAGCGTACTACCTTACGATCCTTTAGAACATCTACAAATTGCTTTTCAGGCCACGGTTTTCCACCGCGGTTGTCGTACGACATTTGATGCGCCATCTGAAGGCAAATAAGCAAGACGATTAAAATCATCCTTATAAATTCACGGTTCTATACATCATTTGAATCCCGCCAACTAATTTGAAGAGTCAGATATAATATCTAGTAAACAAACTTAGAGCAGTTACTCACAGTTCCAGACATTATCCTTGGCATACTGTAGTACATGGTCAATACCACTGATTCGGAAGGATTGACAGGTGATGTACATACCGGAAATATACCCCACGTCTGAATCTGCCCATGGGGCCCCGGCTTCGGCTTGAATGTGCGAGGATCTTGGCAGTAGTATTTTTAGGGCTCGTCCTCAGGCAAGTTGCCGCAACCACCCACCCTCGAAGCAAATCTCTGGCATGCCTTCGCCAATATCTCCGGGGAGAAACTTGACGAATTTTGGTTTGCGTGTGGGACGCGTCGTAGAGCGTGGAGGAACGTCACCGCCATCGAGGGCCAGTGTTGTTAAAAGTTTTGAGAAATCCATGGTTGCTGCTCAAGAAAGCGCTGCATGCAGAATGGGCCAGGCAACTTACATACGGCATATATATGTAACACCCAAACAGGCATATCACTTACGCCACCTCAGAGAAGCACAAAATTCTGCTTCTCAACGCCACCACGTTCAAAGCTTTTGACTAGAGCCCACTCTCTGGGCGTTCCTTCGAAGTTCCGTGGCACGTACAATCCACAACCTGTGCCCCACGAAAATTATAATTTCTAAACCTTAGCGTTGAACGTCGTGCGATCAACCGATCCGATCGAAAAAAAAGATTATGCATCAGGAAAATCATGGATGTCTTAACCGGCCTTTTTTTGACATTTTCAAGGGCCTTAGGGAAAAAAAGAGCAAGGGCGCCACAAGACGCGCTAAGGCCAGGATATACTGTCATATTACTGTCATAGTGATGCATAACAAGCTTGAAGCTTGAAGTTGTGGTATGTCTCCCTCAGATTTGGAGGCACTGGCGCAAAAGCTGTTTAACGGTCAGCACTGAGCATGCCCTTGCCACCCTTCCTAGCATTGGATATTAAATACAGTTTCCAGGACGAACCATCAAGAACCTTGTCCGGGCTGCCCAGGCATTAGAACTCTCTGCGTAAGTGTTATTGCGTATGTTTGCTTCCCTGTTACTCATGACAGGACACAGAAAGGAACCGCTTTCCCTCGATCACGTCAAGGTTGTTGTCCGTGCGCAGGAGAAGTTTTTGATGGAGTTTGTGAAAATCTACTCTTAGTGAGCAACTTAGCATTCTTATCGGTAGTATTGCCATGTCAGTGTTGTAACAGTAAGCTACTAAAATTGATGGTAGGCTGTAATAACATCTAGGATGGGGGCGTGAGGCGAGGGGTTTGTAGCTCCAGATCCGAGGAGATTTGCGGCCTTCGGATGCCCACCAATCAATATCACCTTCCTGTTTATGTCTGGATGAAATATATAAAAACTAGGGACTGTGTAAATAGTAGTACACCGAATATTTGCGCGCTGCAACAACGTACTCAAGAGTTTTCCCAAATTGTAATTGAAGGTTATTGCTTGCATTTCAAGGCAAGAATGAAACATCGAAATCCTGTACAGGTAGTAATACAACTAGAGATCATAGATTCCAAATTTCCCTCTCCCGTATCTTAATTCGTCGTGCTATGATCTCGAAAGCCCGAGCTGACAGTCCCTCAGGGTCGAGCAACTCAAAAGAGTTGTCTTTCAGAACACTTAATCTCCGCAATTCTTCTGGCACGACCTCTATCAGTGGTTGCTTGCGTCGACCATACGTCTTGTCCCCAGTCTCTACCCACGTATTCAAAACCGTATTCTGTGGACGGTCGATCTCAACATATTTCCAACGCGCCCCAAATGCGAGGATGGTGCCAATCGCGCGAAGGCTGGGGTCGGCCACAAAGGCATAGGCCGCTTGCTTGCGAACTTGATCACTGGAATCATCGAAAGGGGACTCCCCATCGAGAAGTTCTTTTCTTCTTATTTTGGGCTTGTTCTCCACCAACAGAACCACTTTTTGAATGTCGCGGATGCGGGAACCATTGCTGGACGTCTGCACATACTGCAGGACCTGAGCAAAATCGGGAACAACCCTCGTTTTCTTGGGCTTTGCCACCGACCCAGGGGACAGCGCGATGGGTTTGGTAGTGTGCTCCAGGACGTATTGCGGTGCCAGGTTGCACGCTACTGTAGCGGTATTTGAATTGGCAAACATCCAGTCCTTGATTGCGATAACCCATACTGGGTACCACCGAAACTCTGTGTGATCTCGACCTGCGACCGTCACTGCATTGATTAATGCTACGTCCTTCATCATGGGGTGCTGTGGAAAGTGAAGAACGGGTGGCTGCTGGCCGTGCTGATGGTGGGGAAGTGGTTTCTTCCCAGTAGTGTGGTGTGATATTGCACGCACGCTATTGTTCGCAAGCGCGGTATCGTTACGATGTCCAGTCGTCTTTGGGAACGAAGGGGAAAACTCAGTAGTAGGGATCGACGGTCTCATGGACGGTCCAGAAGACACAGTGCGAGATCTGCTAGAGGATGACGCTGTGCCAGACCCACCGACCCAAGGAGGTAGCAAAGGCACTGGTGCTGCACCAGTGGTCTGATGTTTGACTCGTGTGGTAGTCGAGACTGCCCTAGATTTGTAGGCACTAGGGGAGTGGAGCACAGGCTGGGTGATCGAGGAGAATGAAGGTCGGCGGAACGGTAGGAGGTGATTTGAATTATTTGATGTCGGAGGTACTAGAAGTGGAGCACATGCGCGCAGAGGTGGTCGATCAGCAGCACGGTATGATGCAGCATCTGGAGTGCGCAGAAGGGCGGGATTGGCAGCATGATATGGTGCAACATCGGGGGTGCGCAGAGGTGCCCGATTGGCAACGCGGTATACCGTATGATGCAGCATCCGGAGTGCGCAGGTCGTGGCTTCCAGGAAAGTGGAACGACATTCCTTGTCAATGACTCTGCACTTCGAAGGCTGGGAATGTTTTCTGTCCTCGTCATCAGGGTCGAACCTTTATACCGCACTCACTATACAGCTTGACTATTCTGTGGATCCTCCATTCGGGCATTGTCCATTGATGCCCACATAAGTATCACTGGACAGTGACGGATTCGGTGGACATGAAGAGTCCCCTGCCAGTAGATGTCCCACTGTTATTTTTCAACAATTGAGGATCAGCGCGCTCGATATTAAGATTACAGGTCATGAATTGTCCACAACTTCATATGTGGCTGTGTGACGGTAACCCCATAAATACGGACCTCAGGCTTTAGTACTCAGTCTCATCGATTCCTCACGTTGAATACCACTGCAAGCCCCACGAAACTTAGCAGAAGTTATCCTTGCTTCTTTGTCAAGACCATGTCTTCTCTCCTCTCGAAGTCGTTTGATGCCTTAAAGGTATATGTTTTCTCTTGTCAGTTGTTTTCTTTCTAACGGCCATAAGATCGCGACCGCAGAACATACCGGGGATTCCATCAGACGACGACCCTTCAAGCTTGTCCGTCCCAAAAGGCAGTCTCATCTTCAGTTCTACGGATATGCAGTCTCTCGCGAATGGCTTATCCAGTTTGCGGAGCAAAACTGGCCAGCAGACGAGTTGCCCGATCGCAATGCCAAAGACTATGAAGACATTGCCGCGACGCGAGCATACGAACTCATTGCGGATTTGTCGTCCATCTGCAGTTTAGGACGCAAAACTTGTTTCAATCCCAAGGGTGGCTCGGTGCCTCCTTACTGGATCGCTGTATATGATGGTGATTACGACGATGAACTCGATGACGAAGAACTCATGAACATTCAAATTGACACCGTTGTCGTCCTCTCTGTGTGCTCGGACGAAGAAGACTCCTTTGAAGAGCGTCCGACGCAGGGACAGATGGATTTCATGACAAAGTTGATTGGGCATGGACCACAGTGGTGGATGGGTTGTAGGAGTACATATTGAGCTCAAGTGCCAATGGATTGAACATGGAACGAGCTGTGTCGTTGAGTTTCCTTGTATATATAAACCAGGCGTGTTGATATACGTATGTGGCTACATATATATCATCATACAACTTAGTCATCTTGAAGGCTGGTGAAGAAATGGACAATTATGTCTTCTTCCTTTGCGACAAATGCCTACACGTAGGCACCCACGTTGACCAGCGCGCTCCACTTTCATATTGCAGTCGATCTTCGAGAACAGCCTATCTAGACCGGTTGCTCTTTGCCCTTTGCCAGCTGTACGGGACGAGAGCTCATTTGATGAAACCATAGAAAGAGGGACGTGGAAAGGAATGAAACGCACGTCATATACAAGATATTTTACGCCCTTTGCTCCTGCCATTCACACGTTCCTTCTAGATGCCATACCAGCACCTCATCTTTGAATTTACCCAATCTGCATCTGACTTTACTCGAACGTGGATTTTCGGTTGATTAGTTCTATCGATCAAATTTCGACGTTCGAGGTGAGCATTAATATTTGTGTTTCCTGTAATCTAACATAACATTGAATCTTCGCGGTCTACAGAATTTTCCTCCTCGCATACAGACACGAGTTTTCATTAGTCTGGCTAGGGGAGACTACAGCAGACAAGGACTTTGAGAAGCCGCTGTTTTGACCTCTGCGCGGATATCCAGGTTGTACTGTTACTACTGTATCGACCAGTATTTTATCTGGCAGATTGCTGTAGTTGCGTACGGATGAGCTCAGAAACTACTTTCATCATGCCTTTTACGACCGCGCCCGCAGCGTGTTGTCTTGACTGGCGATATTGGGAGGTGATCAATTTTGTCGCTCGAGCATATTTGTCGGCCAGCTTGCTCCACGATTTTCCGTGGACAGTTAGCACACCCATCTAATTCCCACTCTCTGAGCTTCCCACACATCTTTCTCGCCCGCCCGCCCCCTTTTGTGCCCGCCGAACTTTTCGCCTGCTTACCAGCTGGTTAGTATTCAGTTGTTATTTACTTCGACTTTCATGATTTACTGATTGAACTCGACTGTCACGTGTATTACTACACCTCGCACTTTAGAATACCGATTCAAATGGTAGTGCTGGCACTGCTGTTAACATCAGCCAATATTGACATCCAGACAGCAGATTCGAGCTGACATTGGCTTTGCTTCGCAAAGAGGTATTTTCTTCTACGTCAAATTGCCAATAGACCTTGCTTCACAATGTAAGTAAGTTATGATCGGACCGTCTGTATCAACTAAGTTCTCGAGATCTTAGGTGGCATTCTGCTGGCATCGCAGATATCGAAAGCGGATTTCAGGTGGATAGGTTTTTCCTACATCGCCACGAAGAACAATATTCAGTACATAAAACTAAGTCGTCTTCCTACTGTCCCCTTGAGATTTAATTGATCCCATTCACAAACAATGCCTTTATCCTTTGTCCTCGTCGGTATTGCTGCTTTGACAGCGTCAATATCTGCAGCACCAGTACCTGCCAGTGACGCTGCCAGTGACCAATGTTCTTTGTTTTGCGATTATACTGAACAGTGTTGCCTAGGGCAGTCATGCGAATGGTTTGTGAGTATGAGTAGTTTGGGTGCTGGATTTAACCACATGACTCACCGGCGTGGTAGTTCGTCTATACTGTATGCAGCAGTGCATAAGTGGATGGCATATCGCAACAGTGGACTACAGTGAGTCGTGCTTCGTATTCCGAAGGTCCCTGTGTCTCGCCCAATTTTCTGATGGTCTGTAGAATTTGCCAAATTGCCCCTCGTCTTGCAGTCGCACTCGCCTCATGGCATATCTACATTGATATACTTGCAATCCATAGTTGTTCTTACTACCACTAGCCCATTCTCCTCGTGTGCACTCGCCTTCGTTCATAAAGAAGACGAGAGAATATATCCACGTCCTTGACTTCTACCATCCCCTGAAAGCTTAGTACGTCATACTTCGTGCCCGACGTAAATGGAGTCCAACCTGACGCTCGAGACCATTGTCTAGGTCTATTTTCAATCCTACCCAGGCATGGGCACTCGCGGATACTATGTGTATTGCTATCGGAGTATGTATTTCGTTTACTACCGCCATCATGATTCTTATCCGGAGGGTCTTGGCATAGAGATGTTTTGGTCCATGCAGTCGCCCTACGCCATCATAAGTCAGAAACAGAGGTTGCAAGCGTTATTGGACGAGTCGGACTCCACAGTACTCCGCCATCCCCACGTTTGTGGTCATCGCCTGACCGCTGTTTCTAAAGAAATTCCAGAGTGTCTGCTACAAGATCACCGCATTCTGCATTCTGCATTCTGCACGCTGCATCTTTTTTTTGCTGCACGCGCTGGCGTTCCTGCCACTTTGCTTGTCGGGTGGGGGGACAACCCAAAGGAGATCATGAACACTCCGCTTAATGCTAGTAGTTTGAGAGGTTTCTTGATCAGTCCCTCGCTTTGTGTCCCCGCTTCAGGCACCCTCTAGCCTGACTCCGCGGAGGACAATTGGGGAAGGGTCTCGTGGCTTTTAACTTGGGAACCCTATACATGTTGCATCTCTGGGACATTATAGGTTCTCCGGCATGTCGTCGCCCATCGTCAAAATTTTCGACGTTTCGTACGTCACTTGTACAATACTTTTTCCGTAGTCCCCTGTCCAGTTGGTTGAGCTATGCTAGTTTTGCGAGGAAAAGCGAATGTTTTGTCAAGCTAAGAACTACAGGCTCACCAAAACAACAACTAAATATGAAGCAGTGTTGTAACATAAGTACGGTATCAAGAATTTTGCGTAGATGCCAAAGTCTGACGGAGATTCATATGTACTGTATCAACAATTTTGACATCAACAAGATGATGCCCGGAATCGTGTCCATAGCAGCCCTGTACTCAGCACAGCGGCACCAACAACAGAAACGACCGAAAGCGAACCTCTTAAGCCTGCAGCAGTGTTCTCCTTACTCGTACTCCCAAGCTCCCACGTGGAGCCTGACATCCCATTCGAGGTCGCTAGCACACTTGGGTCGACGGTCGCTGTGTTCTTTGTCTTCGTCACCATCGTGGTAGAGAACGTCTGGGTCGAGGGGTTCCCCGACTCTGCATAAGCGTCGGAGGAGAGGAAGACGAGTGCGACGCCAGGGGCGGGGACAGTCACTTGACAAGTATTGGACGACTGGTCACAGTTGATCGTTTGCACACTTTCTGAGCCTTTTAGGCGGCCATCAGACTGGAAGGTTGAGCCAAAGGTCTGACAGGAACACAAGTACATTAAAAATTGAAATTTGTGTTGGTGAACGACGCACCTGACCCGCCCATGTAATGTTGTACTTCTCAGACACGGAAGGGGCCGCTAAATATCTAAGATAGCGAGTAATTTAGCGGGCAGTTTGTGGTTGTATTACCGTGGAACACGTACTTGACATTTATTTGTGCAGGCATGGTAGAGCCGCCGATGGAAATCGTTGTTGTGTAATCGCTCGCACCGGTCGGGTCTGACACGTAATTGAACAACACAAGGCGCATGGGAGCACCATTCTCATAGATCGCGTAGGCCGGGGTATACATGCTGATGCTGTTGGCCTGCAGGTCGACAATTTGGGCGTTCCCAGATGGCCCAAATACTTCGGCAGAAACGATCGTACTGTAAAATACAGCGCCAACCGTCCACTGGTGGTACGCCGACTGGTTCGTGGGAGGCGCTGAGCAGAAAGGTCAGTATGACATTGTCTCAGCAGCTTTCATCTTGAGAGAGCTCACGAGTGAAAGGCTGGTTATGACGCATGGCTTAATAAGGGTTTCAACAAGCTCAGAATAGTTAACTCACGTTGTAGTACGTCTCCTGACCACCAATGTGCAGCATTGAGCCCGAAAAGTTGCTATAAGCCATTTGAAGGCCATAATCGAGTGCCCAAAGAGCCGCGCCGAAAGTGTCACTAATTCCTGGTAAGCCACCGCAGGATGCTGTGTTCGTCTCCATCATAATGAATGGCTTTCCATTAGCCTGCGCAAAGTTGGTGGAGTTGAGATAGGGAGCAACGATATTAATGCTAGAGGTGTGGTTGAGGAAGTTTTGAAACACGTCTTGTGGGTTGACAGGAGAGCCAATGCCATACTCAGCAAAGCAGTTGTTCGTCGGGTAACTTGGAAACATGAGAAACGGCGTGTAAATCGCT